>NC_086455.1:79668687-79748687 GCF_028390025.1 Pseudophryne corroboree | reverse complement strand
CGGCGCAAGTGGCTACGCCCCCTTAACCCTTGCATGCCTTTCTGGGGTTCAATATTTGTATTATATGGAGTATTACCTGCATTCCTTTGTTAGTGGTTAAATACTGCACAATTAAAGGGCGTGCGATGGTGAAGGAGGCGCAGCCCCTTGCGACGGCGTGATTAGCACCTGCGGGGCACGATGTACAGAATATAGCGGGGGGGGGACTGCGGATGGGGAAGGGTGTCTGCAGATGCTGCGGGTGGAGGGGGGCAGGTGTGGGGGGAGACATATATGGGGGGTGGATGGTGGAGGGGGTCTGGAGGTGCTGTGGGTGGTGGAGGGGTGGGGGAGTGGGTGCCGCGGGTGGTGTGGGGGTACAGCGTGTGGGGGAGGGGTGGAGTGCCGCATGTGGTAGAGGGGAAGGTGCGGAGGTGTGGTGCATTGGGGAGGGGTCTGGAGGCGCTGCGGGTACTGTACCTGCCAAAAAGGTAGTTGGAGGGTATCCAGTAACAGGGCCAGGACAGGGGTGGCAGAGCCAGGACAGGGGCAAGGCCAGGGGTGACAGGGACATGACAGAACACGGGAGAGATTGGTATTAGGGACAAAACAGTGGTGACAGACAGATGTGTCTTACTGGAGTCACTGCTGCTGGCTGCTGCTGTTCCACTCCAACCTATTGGGATCTGCTGCTGGTGGAGACTTGGCGTGGCTGACTCTCTTAGGCTGGAGTCCTGCTTCCTCTGCCCCTCCGCATCCCCCCCCCCCCACTCCTTAGTCACACACCGCGGACCTCGCGCAGTTGTCGGGCACTGTGGTAAGGGGAGACTGGGAGTGATTGGTTGGCCCCCAGGAGACGCTGCGGCTGGAGGGAGGAGGGGGTCATAGCATGCACGCGGCGCAGACCTCGCGGCTGCCGGGCACTGTGGTAAGGGGAGACTGGGAATGACTGGTTAGCTCCCAGGAAACGCTGCAGCTGGAGGGAGGAGGGGGTCAGAGCCTGCAAACAGTGGGGACTTCTGCAGCGCTGCCCGCCAGCTAAACTGTGTGAAGAAGCTGGGCGCACCTCACTGCGGGCGGCAGTGCTGCAGCTAGCGGTTGGGTTGCCGGGGCTGGAGATAACAGAGGCAGTACGGAACCTGCACAGAGGCAGGTGCCCCACAAAACTGCAGCTAAGAAGCGTGGAGTGTGCCAGAAAGTGACGCTCCTCCGCGCCAGAGAGCCCCTGCTGAGTATGCTGATGTGGGGGGTCAAGCACACAGTGAGCCATGCCCGTCTGTCTGTACGGCATATCCCCTCACACACCCCCATACCTCCCAACTGTCCCGATTTTCGTGGGACAGTCCCATTTTTTGGGGGTCTGTCCCGCTGTCCCAGCAGCAGTGAATAGACGCGGTGCACATGCGCACAGCATCTATTTAGTGGAGACAGAGGGAGAGGGGGCATCAGGGGGTACGGATTAAGGGGGGGGGGTCCGGCAGCAGAGCCACACACGCCACCCACGGGCCCCACAGTTTTAGGGGGCCCCACGGCTGGAGTAGCTCTGTCCCAGCTCTGAAGCTCCCCCGTCCTGCCAGTAACAGCAGCAGCATTGTGCTACAGTCGGCACACGCTGCTGCGTGTTGGCAGGTCTGTGGTGCTGCCTCCCTGCTTTCTTCTGCCTGTGCGGGTGTGTAGGAGGGAGCAACCACCCCCTCTGGATTTACCCCTAGCTGAGGGGCCAAAATCCCATTTAAAAAATAAACACAATTCCCGGAATTTGCATAAAGGGGCGTGATCACGTGATCCACGATTAGGCCATGCCCCCAAACCCACAGCAGACATAGCAATGAGATAGGGCCCCCCTGTCTCAAGTGCCCTGTGCCCCCCGGACTCATAATCCGCCCCTGGGGGCATGCCAGCAGCTCACAGAGCGCTGGGCATGCCCCCTCACTGATGAAACCGGGAAGCCACGCCCCATTTTTGCTGCGCGTGTGTCCCTCCTTCTGCCTGAAGAAAGTTGGGAGGTATGCACCCCTGCCTGTGCCATGCCTATACCATCTGCTTCTGCTCCTAGTCTCCTATAGATTTGCCCAGATCTGTGACTCATTTGACTAACTCCGCCCAGTGTTGTGACTCCACCCAGCATTAGCAAATGAGGCACAAAGTCACAGATCTGGGCTATTATATAGGATATATATATATATATATATATATGTATATATATATATATATTTCTCTTATCTTATCTGGAACCCCCTCCTTAGAAATCCTGCGTTTGCCACTGATGCCCTGCGCAATGGATCTATTCACTCGTTGCTCTGCTATGCAGAATGGCAGTGTATAACGCCTCCTTCCCCACTGGGGAACACTGCGACCTGCAGGTGAGCCAGTCCCAGAAAAGTGGGACTGTCCTGCCCAAAGTGGGACAGTTGGTAGGTATGGGTGTGGCTAGACCCTGTTGTGAATGCAAGGGCCCCTTGAGGAAGCGTGCTACAAGGGAGTGTTGTCATACCATCATGAGTGGTTACTCCTCCTTGCTGGGCCGCCAGACAGGCCATTTCCTCCCCCCTCTTGTTTAGTGTGTTTAGAACTGGTGGGCACAGCACTTCAGTCCTAAACACACTGATGGATATTTAGGAAAGCTGGGGTAGCGGTAACTGCAAGAAAAGGAAGGGTGCTGTAAGTCCTAGCAGCCAATCAGATGCTTATTTCAACTGTACTAGAAAATTTGTGTCATCCAGCGCCTTATTCTTACCCATGAGAAATTAGAATGCTTAAAAGACCATTGTAGAGTATTTGGCGCTCATCAGGATAGGTTAGAGGTCATTCAGATGCCATTATCAAACTCCTGAAATCACCAGCACAAGGCTGTAGTGTGTGTGATGATAGGAAAAGGTTTACAAATGATTTTATCTCAATTTTCTCTAGGGATCTAACCATAATATATCCCCTGTGCGCATAAGTAAAAATGCTTTGCGATCAATTTTTTAAAGCGGCAATTACTTACACAGCAAAATCAGCCTCGCAGGCTATTACTTTTAGCCCGATATCTTCAGAGTAATTCAAAATCAGCCCTAGATCATTATTTCTGACTTAATCCATTTTCATGTACAGTTTTCATAAATACAGTACCTACTATTGTCCTTTTTTTCTTGTTCAAGGGTTTCAGGTGCTCTAGGCTATATTTGTAGTGTCCCTGTAATACTGCTAAACACAGACCACAGTGTTTAGTGCCATTTATACTTCTCATAGTGTATGTAGGTAACTGACATGTTTGAGCTTGGCATCTACTGATCTAATAATGTATGGTGAGTGTAATGTAGACTTTGGCTTCTGGGAAATATGGGGAAGACTCTAAAGATAATCTATACCACCCAACTTTCTAAAGCTGGGAGAAGGGACATTGGTGCGAGCCCAAAATTAGGGAGCAAGGCATCGTGGGTAGGGGGCTTGGTCTTGTGGGAAGTGCCGCAGTTGCAGGCCACCGCCCCATTTTTGCCACTGTGGGTGGCATACTGAGCGCTCTGTGAGCTTCTGGCATTCCCCCTATCCCTCTCTCCACGTGAATAGATGCTGTGCAGCAGGTGAGAGGTTCTCCCAACTGCCCCCCACTGCGGGGCACTGCAACATCAAAAGAACGGGACTGTCCCACCAAAATCGGGACAGTTGGAGGTATGGATGATCACATGCAGCTTTTCAGGCTACCCAGATGGTGCTGTAGCACAATGGACATAAAGTAAAGGTTTTAGCAGTACATTACATGATAACCTCACCCCAGACATCTGGTAGTCACATTAAGAACTCAAAGAAACACACAAAAATTAGATTCAGTGCAAAAATAATTACCAATCATAATTATAGATACAATGAATACTTATAATTAAGATTAAACTGATGTATAGTCTATGCCAACGGTTGCCAACCCGTCGCTCGCAGCCGCAATCTGGGTTGCTCGACCCGTGCTGCCACTGCCTAACTTCAGGGGGAGTCCGCAATTAACTACCCCCTGGCCGGTCCGTAGCGCTCCTCCGTCATGGAGGAGACAGACGCTAGAGGTCGTACTTGAACTCTAACGTCTGTCATGCAGCACAGCGCTATAGTTACCCGGAAGTGCTGGGAGCATTCAGCACTGGCGCTCCCGGCACTTACATGACACCCAGCGCCGACGTGGCGGGGCTAGGGTGCTGGGGCACAGCGGCAGCAGTGAGGCACAGGGAAAAGAGAATGCTGGCTGGGGGAACGATGACACACTGAGCAGTGGCAGGTGCTGCGGGAAAGTATGAGGGACAGAGCAGTGCCAGTGCTGGGGGAGGGGTTGAAGAGTGGTGGCGTGGTGCAGAGGTGAGACAGTGGCCTGTGTCATGCGTCACTGTGTTAAAATGAAAGCTAAATGGACAAACAATCCCCATGGAGGGTCTCGATCACACGGGGACCAGGAGCGGACTTTTCTTCTCCACCTCTCTCTCCCTGGGACACCTCTGATTGCCAAGCATGAGATAGGCAGGTAGGTGGCAGGATGGAGAGACAGCAGTGGTTGAAAGTCTTGTCAGTCAGCTGCACTGACAGGAGGGAGAGCCGCAGCTAGGCTACCTCCTCTAGCATGGCTGCGGGGTAACACTGCGGCAGTGCCCCATTATCTGGCGCTGTACACGGCCGCGTACCCAGCGTATGCAGTGGGCCGGCCCTGATTACACCCTTGAAACAAGCATTACAACCCTGGCAACAAGACCCGTAACAACAAGCATGACACGCAGAGTTACATCCCTGGCAACGAACATTACACCACTGCCAACAAGACCACTGGCAATGAGCATGACACCCCTGGCAACAAGCATTGAACCCAGAGCATGAAAGCCCTGTCAATGAGCTTGAAACACCTGGCAATGAGCATGAGACCCCTGACATTGAACAGGTAATTTAAAATTAATTAGAAGCCTTACTGTGGGGCATAATGTGTAATGGGCATTACATTGTGTGGCATAATGTATAATGGGCATTGCAGTGTGTGATATAATGTGTAATGGGCATTACGGTGTGTGATAATGTGTAATGGGCATTATGGTGTGTGGCATACTGTATCATGGGCATTGCGGTGGGTGATGTGTAATGGGCATTACGGTGTGTGGCATACTGTATCACGGGCATTGCAGTGTGTGGCATAATGTATCACGGGCATTGCAGTGTGTTGCATAATGTATCACGGGCATTGCGGTGTGTGGAATAATGTGTCAAGGACATTGCTGTATGTGGAATAATGTGTCAGAAGCACTGCAGTGTTTGGCATTACATGTGTGGCATATTGTGTAAGTGTCATTAAGGTGTGTGGTATAATGTGTCACGGGTATTGCGGTGTGTAGCATAATGTGTAACGGGCATTACCATAAGGAGGAAAAATGACAAATAATGTAACTGGTATGAATCAGGATTTTTTTTTTCCTGTGGTAGCCAATATCTTGGTGTGCAGGTTGCAAAACTGGGGTATAAGGTAGTCATTTCCTGCAATACCACACCCCTTGCAGTGAGGCCACACCCTCTTTTTGGAGCACGCACGCCCATGGCGCGCGCTAATTCTTTACTTTTAATATAGCAATGGGTGGGTCGCCAGAAACGTTTTTGGCAGGAAGGTGCATAATTTATAGGTACGCCACTGCCCACGAGTCTAGTTTTAACACTGAGAGAATGCCAGCAACCATTCAAGTACAGCATATTTTTTTTTAAAGAAACTTGAGTAGCTCCTCAGGAGGTTTAATTTTTCATGAGTAGCTCACAACCCAATTAAGTTTGGAGACCACTGGTCTATGCTATATAATATAACTGTATGCACTCTCTTTAAAGAATATATATTAAGAAGTCAATTAACAAGACTTCGCTTCAGCAATTTAATCTGTGCAGCCACCGCCAACATGGAATTGATTAGGTTTTCATTTTTTTTTTTTTTTTTCATTTTATTCCTCGGCTACCAACTGCATGGTAACCCCCCCCCAAAAGACCTGCAGCCCATGATCAGCCACTGATCCTGGGATAAATGTTGTGAGTATTGATATTGGGGCCATTATTAATGGATCAGAAGCTAATATATGCATATGTTTCTGCACAGTCCAAATAGCCAATAAGTACAGTTAAGGCAGCGGTTCCCAAGCGCGGTCCTGAAGGCACCCCGACAGTCAAAATTTTAGGGATATCCCTGCTAGATGGTATAATCAAACTCACTGAGGTACTAATTAAGCCACCTGTGCTTATCTATAGATATCCTTATAACCTGGACTGTTGGGGTGTCTTAAGGACTGCGTTAAGGAACTACTGACTTAAGCTACTTTAAATAAAAGGATGCTGAAACCCCTTCTAGCACAGCAACTTGCCCCTCACTGCCATACCCTCCGTCCCCTATTCCCTTGTACAGTGACTCTTGCCACTCCATCCCCCGCCTTCCCCCAGCACAGCAGTGCTTGCCACACCCTCCCGTCCTCCTGCACAGTAGCACTTTATCCCCCCACACACACACACACACACGCACCCCTCCGAATCACGTCACTTACCTGCTCTCACTACTGTTCACTGCTGTTGTTTCTTCCCCTCCTCTCACCCTGCTCCCAGGGAAGTGGCAGCCTCATTTTGAATCCAAGATGGCCAATGTAAAACTGCTCTATCCAGAGTATGCCGACACCGGGTAAGCCAGCTCCTGGAGCAGGATTAGGCAGACAGTGCCCACCTACTGCTGCTAATATGGTTCAGTTGGGATGAAAATATCCAAATTTCTCCATTAAACTGAAACAATGAAGCATGTTGGAGAAAAAGGATGACTATTGTTGGCTCCCACACCCCAGCAGATTTTATTTCCAACCAGTCAACTCTGTTAGTGTATGGCAAGCCTTCTATTTATGCCCGCGTGACGTGCTCTATTTTACGCATATTGTACATGGTACCAGCTGCATGGCAATATTAATGCCATATATGCATTCAAAACAGAGACTTTACTATGGACACTAACAATAATACACCACAATTCTGTTTGTATGCAGAAAAAAACAGAGGGGAGTTTATCACATTTTGATCAAAACATCGTCAAGGGACCCGAACTAGCATATACAGTATGCTCAGCACACCATTACATTGCAATGTCCTCACCTCCGACTGGACACACCATTAAAACTTGTACCATCCCTATAGCAGGTGCAATTTTACCGACAGTCTTGGTACATAGCTGCTTACAGCAACATGCCTGTATTTGCTTAGCCACCTCGTTACCTCTCAAGAATACCTACTGAATTCCACATAGCCTGCATCCAAATCTGTTCTGCGTCTCTGCACATTAAACAGCGGCCGTTAGCGCGAATCTAGTAATAGTGTGCGATTCTGAATCACAAGTGTGTCAGCGTATTAGTGTCAGCTCATCGTATGGCCCAGCATGTCCAGGTGACCAGTAATTGTGGGCACAATGATGGGTGAAGATGAGTGGATCAGGGTGACTAAGCACAAGACTATCACATGCTAAAATTAGATTTCATATTCTTGGATGAGATATTGAAATAAGCTTTAATGGGGCAACGTGCACATTAGTTTACCAGATAGCCTTTACTCTCATGCTAATGCTTGATATTTCCACCTTCTGCCAGAGGAATAAACCTTTTCTGTGCATGTCTAAAATACTAATCTTCTAAAAAACATTCAAATGTATGAAGGTCCTGTAATCTTGCGAAAAGTTGCACACAGTGTGCAGAGTGTATCTACAGTAACACGTATGCATGGTGTCATAGGCGGATCCAGGGGGGGATCACTCGGGGCCCGTGCCCCCCCCTGTCGTTTCTGACTTCTTCTTTTTTTTTTTCAAAAGGAGAACAGCAGCAGCACTACTGCTATTTCCGTCAGTCAGATTTGATAAAAGAGCCAGCAGGCACTAGGACCCGCCGCTGCTCTAACAGCAAGTCTGCAGCTCCAGCCTCCCCCTGCTGACACCGCAACCTACCTCCCCCACTGCCAGCCAGCCAGAGTCCAGCCCAGGTGCGGGGTTCAAATGCCAGCATCGAGTAAGACTGTTACTTATGACAGCGCAGAAGGCTTCATTAGCCCTCACTGCACCGCACAGTTTCCCAGCACTTCCTCCTCCACTTCCTTTACCACCATACTAGGTGCAGTCAATCTCAGCTCAGCTTTGAGAAGGTGGCCCGTGTTATTGTGACAGGGCTGTCCTGCAGATGTCTTATGCTGCTTGTTGGAGATCCAGCTGGCTGCTTCTGCTAATCAAAGATGGGCAGTTCGTGTCCTGCAGTCTGAGTCTCAACATTTCAAGGCCCAATCAGGGTGAAACATTGGCAATAAACCAGGATGCGCTCCTACAGCTAATCATTACCTGATGGTGTATTCCGTGAGGCCACGCCCCCTGTGATACCACTCCCGTTATCTGGGAGCACGCGTGCCTTAGGTGCATGTAAATATAACTATTACCGTTTCCCTATCATGGTGCCCCCCCTTTCATTTTCTTCTGGATCCGCCTCTGCATGGTGTGCAGTGCACAAGGGCCCAGAATCAGGTCATGGACTCAGAATAACTTTTAACTGTGATGGAGAAGCTTTTCCAGCCTTGCAAGTATTGCTGTGCCCACTAGTGCGACACAGAACTGGCTCCATACTTACCTACTATGTAGGACTCGTCTCCAAGAGAATCCGGAGAGGAGGTGCTGTAGGTAACCTTGGGGGGCGAGCTAACATGTCATTAGGCCCCACCTCCATAGCTGTAAAATGCAAAGATTAGCGAGTCAGCAAAGAATGGATGGGGCTAAATGATGCGGTTTTGCATCATTTAGTCCCTCGCTCTCAATACAGAGCTGTGATTCCCCAAGTCCCCCCCCCCCCCCCCCTTCCTTCCTGATCACTTCCTCATGAAAGCGGACGTGGTATGGGAGAACTGGCTACTCTACCATTGGTGCAGGGTGGGGGTTACCCAAAAAATTGGGCTGCCTGAGAGGAGGCAGATCTGAAAGGGTGAGCATGGGCAGAGACTAAGGTGATCCACAATTAAACTAAACTAGTGTGTGTGTGTGTGTGTGTGTGTGTGTGTGTGTGTGTGTGTGTATGTAACCCCCAAAGTACCTTTTACATACGTTGGTAATCAGCAGCAGTAGTTGCCAATGGGACAAACATCCCGATCCCCAACAGTTAGCCTCTGGGAGAGTAGGTAAGTATTCTCCCTCCTCCTGTTTATAAATCATTGATGAGAGCAGGCCGAAGTGAGATGACATCATGATCTTTCCACCAATTTCTTAGTTACAGGGTAAGGGGCCCAAGCATTAGACCTACTACATACATAACATTCCCCTGGTGCGCACCTATGTATGGGATAGATGGACAAACAACACACATTTGTGCGTGATTATAATTGTGCTCATCTGCATATTCTTCTGCGTGACTTGAGATTTTCTTCTAATGTGAATAGTTCATTGCTCTGTTTTCCAACGTGTTAATCCGTTACTGACCCCTCCTTCTGTTTTCCCGTTTCTGTTCCGTCCCTTTCAATTACCCTACTTAATTTGCTGCACTGGTTTTATTTGAAAAACTCATTAAAAAATGTAAGATTCAAGGATTTCTGTGTCTGAGACAACTAATCATGTAAGAAAGGATATTCATAGTATTATCAACATAAACAGAACAAGTATGCTTTAAATAAATGGAAGTAAGATTACTAATTGAGTTGCTTGGGATAAATTAGTTTTATAAATACTACCTTGCGTGTTACAAAAGGCAGTCTCAACAGTAATTTACAAAAGTAGAAGAATAGTCCAAATCTTCAGCGAAAATGTGATATTGAGACATCATGTGCCTACTTGTGTGGAAATGTACCAGGCTTTACTGGAAAGCACATGAATTTGCTGGACAGATAGCACCTCCACTGTCCAAGATTTTGTTCTGCAAGATGAGATTATTTAAATGATGATGATGATGATCACCAATGTAATAAAGACTCTCAAACAACAGTAAAGAGATACATATAATACATTCTATTCTGGAGTGCCCTCACTCTCGTTATTCATTTCAGCAATAAACTAGGCTAAACTAAGCAATATTCTAGGAGAAATACAATAAGGGGCTGTGATGACTCTTTATAGTTTAAACATACTGCTGTCCTGTTGTATGTTCAGCACTAGCGCTATGCAATAATGGAGTTCCAGTTACACTAATAATAAAAATAATCATCGATATAAATGTATTAATAAAGCTTGCGATACACAATAATGCTTTAGTCAAATGAAAATAAATGCATTCATTCCTTGGAAAGCAAAAACAGAAAAGTATTGTGGGGGCACTTTCACTGCTGCGATCTGTTATATTCTGTAGCCCCCCCCCTGCTTTGTACAGGGTAACTATCACGTTATCACACTGCTATCACTGGTAGACCTGTGTCAGGCAAAAAACAACAACAAAAAAGGTATATGGAGCCATAAGGATATTGGGGTGGGGGATCCTCAGTATAGATTTGTGATGAGGGACGGCATGTAAATTCTAGGGAGGGGGGGGGGGGGGGAGGAGGCAGATCTGGGAGATGAGCATGGGCAGAGACTAAGGTGATCCCACAGTTAAACTAGTGTGTGAGTTTCTCTCTCTCTTATATATTTATCTATTTATACATACACACACACATACACACCCCTACCCCTATCCACCCACCAGTACCTTTTACAGTAGTCTGGGGCTCAGTGATCAGCAGCAGATCCCGATTCCCAGTCAGCAGCAGCACTGCAGGAGATAATTTCATCATGGTGGGGGCGGTACATAACAGGTCGGGATGTAGCGGTGTGGTGCTGGTGGGGGCGGCACATAACAGGTCGGGATGTAGCGGTGTGGTGCAGGTGGGGGCGGCACATAACTGGTCGGGATGTAGCGGTGTGGTGCTGGTGGGGGCGGCACATAACAGGTTGGGATGCAGCGGTGTGGTGCTGGTAGGGGCGGCACATAACAGGTCGGGATGTAGCGGTGTGGCGCTGGTGGGGGCGGCACATAACAGGTCGGGATGTAGCGGTGTGGTGCTGGTGGGGGCGGCACATAACAGGTCGGGATGTAGTGGTATGGTGCTGGTAGGGGCGGCACATAACAGGTCGGGATGTAGCGGTGTGGTGCTGGTGGGGGCGGCACATAACAGGTCGGGATGTAGCGGTGTGGTGCTGGTGGGGGCGGCACATAACAGGTTGGGATGCAGCGGTGTGGTGCTGGTAGGGGCGGCACATAACAGGTCGGGATGCAGCGGTGTGGTGCTGGTAGGGGCGGCACATAACAGGTCGGGATGTAGCGGTGTGGTGCTGGTGGGGGCGGCACATAACAGGTCGGGATGTAGTGGTATGGTGCTGGTAGGGGCGGCACATAACAGGTCGGGATGTAGCGGTGTGGTGCTGGTGGGGGCGGCACATAACAGGTCGGGATGTAGCGGTGTGGTGCTGGTAGGGGCGGCACATAACAGGTCGGGATGTAGCGGTGTGGTGCTGGTGGGGGCGGCACATAACAGGTCGGGATGAAGCGGTGTGGTGGCATACTAAAGATTTGTCAATTTGACTCATAATACAGTTGGCTGTGGGTCCCCTAACAGCGGCAGGCCTCCGTACAATGCACCAGCTGCACTGCTGCTGACCCAAGGGATGGCTGACTGACAGCCAGCAGCCACTGATAAAATAATTAAATAAAATCTCAACTGGGGGAGGGGCATGTGTCTACCCCCCCCCCCCCCCCCCCTTCCCCCTGAATCTGCCAGCAACTCTATCCACATATAGGGGTACATTTACTAAGATGGGAGTTCTATTTAACATGAGATGTTGCCCATAGCAACCTATCAGATTCCAGGCATTATCTTGAAGAAGGTGCTAGATAAGTGAGAAGTCGAATCTGATTGGTTGCTATGGGAACATCCCATCCCAAATAGAGCTCCCATCTTAGTAAATGTACCCCATAGTGTATGTTGGTTTTCACACATGCACAAATCTGTGTAAAAGCTAACACTGCTATGTACACAATGGTTAAAATTAGAGCAGGATGAACTAAAATCATACTTGCCTGCTCCATCAGGATTTTTATGAGACTGTGTCAGGTGTAGTTCCCCATAGTTCTTCCCTGAAGTGCATCATTGTGACCCCCTCCCACTTTCCCTTCCCTGCTGTAATATTACAATTTGCAACATTATTTCTGGGGGCGGGGATGCAGTAATGGGATTTCGGTCACCACACCCTGCTATTCAGTGAGCATGGTATTCACACTTACTATACAGATATATGACCATTAGAGTTACAGCTATTCTAAGGTACCAACCATCTAGTGGGGCAGAGACCGACTGCGGCCATGAAGCAACCCTGGCATGGCCTTGTGCATGTGTATGACAAGCGGGGTGCAGCCACTGCTGATGGGGGCATGCTCCGTAGCGTGCCGCCATCTATATGAATGCCGGGTGGATAGGAAGGCAGGTGGGAGGGCAAACAGCGAGTCTGAAAGCTGCGCTGATTGCCCAGTCCTGTGTGATTGGACCAGCCCAACAGGCCATCGGCCCTTCCGGCATTTGCTAGAAGTACCAGATGAGCAGTGTGGCCCTGTAGTGGGATGACCAAAGGAGAAAACATTGTTACTATGTACTGCCCACTGGAAGTACATAGTTAATTTGCGTTCTGTTTTCTAGAGCAGCCCTTTAAGGAGCCCCAACTCTTTTCAGTGTATGATATCTTCCAATTGATACAAGTGCAATATACAGTACAGTATGTCTGCCAAACGCATGGCAAGACTGAGACATTTGACTGTAGCACTGATCTACGATAAGTTAATAGGGTTAGAATCACTATCCTCTTACATGATAAGAAGGTGTCTGGAAGAGATTCCAGGATTGCTGTGTCTGAGACACCTGCTTATCATATAAGAAGGAAGTGACACTAACACTATTATCTTCCCCCTCTGTAATGTTTCCCGCAGATGACCACAAACGTACATAGCGTTCTACTGAAAGATTGTTGTGAAAGTTTCCTTTTTGCATTTGGAGTCACAGTGGTTCAGACGTCGGTTACATTCTAACTTCCCAGTTGTAACTCTTGGATGTAGTTGTTTTCTTCAGTGTTATTCATTCTCCTTTTCTGATACTTGCAGATTTAGATTATTTTCCTTCTTTTCAGTTAGAGACATACTGTATACATTAATTGTATCATACAAGGTTTTCTCATTTAGTTAGATCAATATGTTTTACTAATATTTTGGGTATCCGGATGGTAGGTCAACATGGATTAAGTCGACAGTGAATTGGTTGATCAGAATTGGTCGACACTGGCACGGTCAACACAGGAAAAGGTTTTGATTTTTTTATTACTTTTTCATACTTTACCATCCACGTGGACTACGATTGGGAATACTAACCTGTGCCGAGCGCAGCGGTAACGGAGCGAGGGGACGCCGTGCACTATTGTAATTGGTCACGTTATGCAAAAAACGACACCAAATAGTCATGTCGACCTGTCCATCGTCAACCATTTTAGTGTGTTGACCTTTTCTTGTGTCGATCATGTCTATGTTAACCAATAGTGGTCAACCTAATCCATGTGGACCCATTGATCCATAACCAATATTTTGTACTCTTCATTCGCTGCAGTCACTAGCTTTGTTGCTATCGCTGCATGGAGGTTTTATTTCAGTCTTCCCCCACCTTCTAACATTATGTCCCCTTCTCTCTCTCTCTCTCTCTCTCTCTCTCTCTCTCTCTCTCTCTCTCTCTCCCATCGACCCCTATTAATTCTGCAGCCACATGGTGTCTCTTATTGTGTGTGCCACTTAACTGGGGAAGAGGAGAGGTTGTAGTGTCCAGAAAGCCAGTGTGAGCCGTCAGGTGATGGAGGTGGCTGAGCGTCCCTGTAGATCTCTCAAGAGTCTGCGTTAGACACACTGCCATAGATATTTATGGGGCCTATATATTTGTGACATGTCCCTTTTTTTTGGGGGGGGGGGGGGGGGAGAGGTTAACAGCAAATAATTAAATGACAATCCCTGAATGTATCAAGGAGGAACTGCGGCACATACTGTCAGACATATTCAACTAAACCCTGCGGCTAAGTGCTGCGCCGGCCCGATCCAATTAAGTGGAGATTCGCCAGTGCATGAATACCCAAGGGTGTGCTTTTTCTTGCAGCTTCAGAAGTTGTGAGGGAAAGTCGGCGAGAAAGGGGTACAGTTGGAGTTCATGCACAGGAAAACCCCATTGATTCCACAATTTACGTAGATAGTGAATTCCCACACAGTAATCTCCAATTTTAGGTGCAGGGAATAAGCTATTTTCTCTGACGTCCTAGTGGATGCTGGGGACTCCGTAAGGACCATGGGAATAGCGGCTCCGCAGGAGACTGGGCACAAAAGTAAAGCTTTAGAACTACCTGGTGTGCACTGGCTCCTCCCCCCATGACCCTCCTCCAAGCCTCAGTTAGATTTTTGTGCCCGAACGAGAAGGGTGCACACTAGGTGGCTCTCCTGAACTGCTTAGTGAAAAGTTTAGTTTTAGGTTTTTTATGTTCAGTGAGACCTGCTGGCAACAGGCTCACTGCATCGAGGGACTAAGGGGAGAAGAAGCGAACTCACCTGCGTGCAGAGTGGATTGGGCTTCTTAGGCTACTGGACATTAGCTCCAGAGGGACCGATCACAGGCCCAGCCATGGATAGGTCCCAGAGCCGCGCCGCCGGCCCCCTTACAGAGCCAGAAGACAGAAGAGGTCCGGAAAATCGGCGGCAGAAGACGTCCTGTCTTCAACAAGGTAGCGCACAGCACTGCAGCTGTGCGCCATTGCTCTCAGCACACTTCACACTCCGGTCACTGAGGGTGCAGGGCGCTGGGGGGGGGGGGCGCCCTGAGACGCAATAAAAACACCTTGGATGGCAAAAAAATGCATCACATATAGCTCCTGGGCTATATGGATGAATTTAACCCCTGCCAGAATACACAGAAAAATGGGAGATAGGCTCCGTCCCCTTCTCGGCGGCCTTATCTCCTCAGCACACTGGCGCCATTTTCCCTCACAGCTCCGTTGGAGGGAAGCTCCCTGGCTCTCCCCTGCAGTCACTACACTACAGAAAGGGTTAAAAAAGAGAGGGGGGCACTAATTACGCGCAGTATTAAAAATACAGCAGCTATAAGGGGAAAAACACTTATATAAGGTTATCCCTGTATATATATATAGCGCTCTGGTGTGTGCTGGCAAACTCTCCCTCTGTCTCCCCAAAGGGCTAGTGGGGTCCTGTCCTCTATCAGAGCATTCCCTGTGTGTGTGCTGTGTGTCGGTACGTTTGTGTCGACATGTATGAGGAGAAAAATGATGTGGAGACAGAGCAGATTGCCTGTAATAGTGATGTCACCCCCTAGGGGGTCGACACCTGAGTGGATGAACTGTTGGAAGGAATTACGTGACAGTGTCAGCTCTGTATAAAAGACAGGGGTTGACATGAGACAGCCGGCTACTCAGCTTGTGCCTGTCCAGACGTCTCATAGGCCGTCAGGGGCTCTAAAGCGCCCGTTACCTCAGATGGCAGATATAGACCCCGACACGGATACTGACTCCAGTGTCGACGGTGAAGAGACAAATGTGACTTCCAGTAGGGCCACACGTTACATGATTGAGGCAATGAAAAATGTTTTACACATTTCTGATAATACGAGTACCACCAAAAAGGGGTATTATGTTCGGTGAGGAGAAACTACCTGTAGTTTTCCTGAATCTGAGAAATTAAATGAGGTGTGTGATGATGCGTGGGTTTCCCCCGATAACAACTGATAATTTCTAAAATGTTATTGGCATTATATCCTTTCCCGCCAGAGGTTAGGGTGCGTTGGGAAACACCCCCTAGGGTGGATAAAGCGCTCACACGCTTGTAAGAACAAAGGCTCTACCCTGTCCTGAGATGGCCGCCCTTAAGGATCCTGCTGATAGAAAGCAGGAGGGTATCCTAAAATGTATTTACACACATACTGGTGTTATACTGCGACCAGCAATCACCTCAGCCTGGATGTGCAGTGCTGGGTTGGCGTGGTCGGATTCCCTGACTGAAAATATTGATACCCTAGATAGGGACAGTATATTATTGCCTATAGAGCATTTAAAAGATGCATTTCTATATATGCGTGATGCACAGCGGAATATTTGCCGACTGGCATCAAGTCTAAGTGCGTTGTCCATTTCTGCCAGTAGAGGGTTATGGACACGACAGTGGTCAGGTGATGCAGATTCCAAACGGCATTTGGAAGTATTGCCTTATTAAGGGGAGGAGTTATTTGGGGTCGGTCTTTCAGACCTGGTGGCCACGGCAACAGCTGGGAAATCCACGTTTGTACCCCAGGTCGCCTCTCAACATAAGAAGACGCCGTATTATCAGGCGCAGTCTTTTCGTGGGCAAGCGGGCAAAAGGTTCCTCATTTCTGCCCAGTGACAGAGGGAGAGGAAAAAGGCTGCAGAAATCAGCCAGTTCCCAGGAACAGAAGCCCTCTCCCGCCTCTGCCAAGCCCTCAGTATGACGCTGGGGCTTTACAAGCAGAATCAGGCACGGTGGGGGCCCGTCTCAATGAATTTCAGCGCGCAGTGGGCTCACTCGCAAGTAGACCCCTGGATCCTTCAGGTGATATCTCAGGGGTACAAATTGGAATTCGAGACGTCTCCCCCTCGCCGTTTCCTAAAGTCGGCTTTACCGATGTCTCCTTCTGACAGGGAGGCAGTTTTGGAAGCCATTCACAAGCTGTATTCCCAGCAGGTGATAATCAAGGTACCCCTCCTGCAACAGGGAACGGGGTATTATTCCACACTGTTGTGGTACCGAAGCCGGACGGCTCGGTGAGACCGATTCTAAATCTAAAATCTTTGAACACTTACATACAGAGGTTCAAATTCAAGATTGAGTCACTCAGAGCAGTGATTGCGAACCTGGAAGAAGGGGACTACATGATGTCTCGGGACATCAAGGATGCTTACCTTCATGTCCCAATTTACCCTTCTCACCAAGTGTACCTCAGGTTTATGGTACAGAACTGTCACTATCAGTTTCAGACGCTGCCGTATGGATGGTCCACGGCACCCCGGGTCTTTACCAAGGTAATGGCCGAAATGATGATACTCCTTCGAAGGAAGGGAATTTTAGTTATCCCTTACTTGGACGATTCCCTGATAAGGGTAAGATCCAGGGAACAGTTGGAGGTCGGTATAGCACTATCTCAGGTAGTGTTGCGGCAGCACGATTGGATTCTCAATATTCCAAAATCGCAGCTGATTCCGACGACTCGTCGTCTGTTCCTAGGGATGATCCGGGACACAGTCCAGAAAAAGGTGTTTCTCCCGGAGGAGAAAGTCAGGGAGTTATCCGAGCTAGTCGGGAACCTCCTATAACCGAGCCAAGTCTCAGTACATCAATGAAAGGGTTCTGGGAAAAATGGTGGCTTCCTACGAAGCAATCCCATTCGGCAGATTCCACGCTAGAACTTTCCAGTGGGACCTGCTGGACAAATGGTCCGGTTCGCATCTTCAGATGCATCAGCGGATAACCCTGTCACCAAGCACAAGGGTGTCTCTCCTGTGGTGGTTGCAGAGTGCTCATCTTCTAGAGGGCCGCAGATTCGACATTCAGGACTGGGTCCTGGTGACCACGGATGCCAGCCTGCGAGGCTGGGGAGCAGTCACACAGGGAAGGAATTTCCAGAGCTTATGGTCAAGCCTGGAGACATCACTTCACATAAATATCCTGAAGCTAAGGGCCATTTACAATGCTCTAAGCTCAGCAAGACCTCTGCTTCAAGGTCACCCGGAGTTGATCCATTCGGACAACATCACGGCAGTCACCCACGTAAACAGACAGGGTGACACAAGAAGCAGGAGGGCAATGGCAGAAGCTGCAAGGATTCTTCGCTGGGCGGAAAATCATGTGATAGCACTGTCAGCAAGTGGGGACTTCACCCAGAAGTCTTCCACATGTTTATAAAACTCGACAAGTATTGCGCCGGGTCAAGGGACCCTCCGGCAATAGCTGTAGACGCTCTGGTAACACAGTGGGTGTACCAGTCAGTGTATGTGTTCCCTCCTCTGCCTCTCATACCCAAGGTACTGAGAATTATAAGATGGAGAGGAGTAAGCACTATATTCGGGCTCCGGATTGGCCAAGAAGGACTTGGTAACCGGAACTTCAAGAGATGCTCACGGAAGGATCCGTGGCCTCTACCTCTAAGAAGGGACCTGCTCCAGCAAGGACCCTGTCTGTTCCAAGACTTACCGCGACTGCGTTTGACGGCATGGCGGTTGAACGCCGGATCCTGAAGGAGAAAGGCATTCCGGATGAAGTCATTCCTATCCTGATCAAAGCCAGGAAAGATATAACCGCAAAACATTATCACCGCATTTGGCGAAAATATGTTGCGTGGTGCGAGGCCAGTAAGGCCCCGACGGAGGAATTTTCAACTAGGTCGATTCCTACATTTCCTGCAAACAGGAGTGTCTATGGGCCTGAAATGGGGGTCCATTAAGGTTCAAATTTCGGCCCTGTCAATTTTCTTCCAAAAAGAACTAGCTTCAGTCCCTGAAGTTCAGACGTTTGTGAAAGGGGTACTGTATATACAGCCTCCTTTTGTGCCTCCAGTGGCACCTTTGGATCTAAATGTAGTTTTTGGGTTCCAAAAGTCACATTGGTTTGAACCACTTAAATATGTGGAGTTAAAATATCTCACATGGAAAGTGGTCATGCTGTTGGCCCTGGCCTGGGCCAGGTGCGTGTCAGAATTGGCGGCTTTATCCTGTAAAAGCCCTCATCTGATTTTCCATTCGGACAGGGCGGAATTGAGGACTTGTCCTCAGTTTCTCCCTAAGGTGGTTTTCAGCGTTTCACCTGAATCAACCTATTGTGGTGCCTGCGGCTACTAGGGACTTGGGGGACTCCAAGTTGCTAGACGTTGTCAGGGCCCTGGAAATATAGGTTTCCAGGACGGCTGGAGTCAGAAAATCTGACTCGTTGTTTATTCTGTATGCACCCAACAAGCTGGGTGCTCCTGCTTCTAAGCAGACTATTGCTCGTTGGATTTGTAGTACAATTCAGCTTGCACATTCTGTGGCAGGCCTGCCACAGACAAAATCTGTAAAAGCCCATTCCACAAGGAAGGTGGGCTCATCTTGGGCGGCTGCCCGAGGGGTCTCGGCTTTACAACTTTGCCGAGTAGCTACTTGGTCAGGAGCAAATACGTTTGTAAAATTCTACAAATTTGATACCCTGGCTGAGGAGGACCTGGAGTTCTCTCATTTGGTGCTGCAGAGTCATCCGCACTCTCCCGCCCGTTTGGGAGCTTTGGTATAATCCCCATGGTCCTTACGGAGTCCCCAGCATCCACTAGGACGTCAGAGAAAATAAGAATTTACTTACCGATAATTCTATTTCTCGTAGTCCGTAGTGGATGCTGGGCGTCCATCCCAAGTGCGGATTGTCTGCAACACTGGTACATAGTTATTGTTACCCAAAAAAATCGGGTTATTGCTGTAGTGAGCCATCTTTTCTAGAGGCTCCTCTGTTATCATGCTGTTAACTGGGTTTAGATCACAAGTTATATGGTGTGATTGGTGTGGCTGGTATGAGTCTTACCCGGGATTCAAAATCCTTCCTTATTGTGTACGCTCGTCCGGGCACAGTATCCTAACTGAGGCTTGGAGGAGGGTGATGGGGGGAGGAGCCAGTGCACACCAGGTAGTTCTAAAGCTTTACTTTTGTGCCCAGTCTCCTGCGGAGCCGCTATTCCCATGGTCCTTACGGAGTCCCCAGCATCCACTACGGACTACGAGAAATAGAATTATCGGTAAGTAAATTCTTATTTTATAGAATGGACATTTACTGCGCTGGGCAGAAGAGGTGACTTGCAGGAATGTGGCCAAGGTATGTATGTTCATTCTCTCCCTGCTGCCCGTTCTCTCCACTGATCTCAGTTTGTTGTGCACGGGGCAGAGAGCTGTAGCGCTGCTCACTGTAATGTGTATATACATGTAAGTAGCAGTGCACCTGGCAGAGCAGGAGCCGGGTGCACCGCTACTATTATATTGTACATTGCAGCAGGCGGTATGCAGCTTGGCGGAGCATACAGATGATCGTCAATCGTGGGTGAAGGTAGCCAGTTTCGCTCACAGGGCATGTGTGCTTTGTTTGGGTGCACCGACGCACCACCCTATTTACAGCTGTGAAAATAACAATTAAAGTTTAGAAAATAGTTCAGCAAATGAAAAAAAAAAAATGCTACCACTAAATATAAATGCAATAGATGGCCATGGACCTTATTCAGGTCACATTGTTAATGCGATGCAACCACTTTCTCCCGTGTTCATAGCCACTGCGCATGTGCAAGTCCTGTTCTGCGTGTGCTTGGCTGGAAGAATGCAATCGCATCGCATTCACGCAAACTTCTCGGCTTGATTGACATTCAGAGGCAGGTCTGGGGCAGCTGAGTGACTTCACATGCGGCCGCTGCAACCTGAAAAAAGGTGGCGCTGTGCCTGCCTTTGCAGCCTGGCTGCGGAGGCAGGGGGGCTTCCACAAATCAACAATGCAATCAGATAGATGCCGGGTATTTGCATGCTGAACGCCCTTGCCCTGTGCTGGGCAGCCCCCAGCATGCGATCACATCCAGTTGCAGTTTTGCTAAAATAGCAAAATTGCAAATACAGCCGAATAAAGTCCCATATACATATAATGCATATGCTTAAAATAAAGCAGCCTGTGTCTTCATAAATGCTGTAGAAACACTCCATAAAACTATAACAATGGAACAGTCGCTCAATCCAGTAGGTGTGAGTAATAATTACCAATAAGTGATGATTTGTACACAAACCCATTCCTCCTGCGAGATATATAACTCAAACCTGCTGTTCCCATCAGATCCCTCTCTGTCCGGTGTGAGGTACTGTAGGTGGATTAGTACGTGGTAAGGCTAATAATAGAGAAATTATCCTCCGCTTACTTTGTAATTACACAGGCGTCCTGCCTGTACTTGCAGTTTGCTGGCACCATTGCCGTGGCAATTCCTAGTGGGGGGGATTCAAGGATGGGGGAGTGAATTTTTTGTCTTAGTAAAATGGATGTGCTAGACAGTCACTGCAGTGATGGTGAAACTCCGGGATACTGACCCTCACGTTCGCTGGTCCTCCAGTTACCATTGGCGTGTGAACGCTGGTGAAGGGGTCACATAGACAGGAGAGCTGAGTCTCTGACACTTCCAGTTATTTTGTTTTCACTTGTGGTCATATATTATTCTTGTTTTTTTTTTCCCTGGATCACACATTTGTACATACTCTTTGGGTATGGGTCATTGGGTCGACTCAACTTAGGTCAACAGTCATTGGGTCGACAGGGGCAATGGGTTGACATGGTCATCAGGTCGATATGTACTAGGTCGACGGGTCTAAAGGTCGACATGGGTTTTTGGACTATTTTTGGTGTGGTTTTCTTCGTAAAGTGACGGGGAACCCCAATTAGTGCACCGTGTCCCCTCGCATGGCTTGTGATCTTTGGGCACGGTGTCTCACTCCGCTACCGCTGCGCTTGGCACAGGTTGCCGTTCCCAATTGTAGTCCACGTGGATCGTCAAGTATGCAAAAAAAATCCCAACATTTTTTAAAAATTTGAAAAACTCATGTCGACCGTTTGACCTGTCGACATAGTACATGTCAACCTAATGAACATGTCGACCTTCAGTGGTCGACTTAATGACTGTCAACCTAAGCTGTGTCCACCTAACGACTGTATCCTTACTCATTATGTCCATCATATGAGCGTGGATATCCTTTAGTAGCCTATGGGCTACTCTGGCTCCCTCTCCATCAGTCCCTGGTGACGCTTGCGCCGACTGACTGATGCCCATGTGTATTGGCTGCCGGGGACCTGTACCAGCTCTTCACCAGTCCAGGCTCTTAGCAGAGCCCATCTCCTTAGCAAGAGGATTTTAATAAAATTGGCTGAAATCGTAAGTTTTCACGTTGCAAATTTGGGCAAAAAATGTCACATCCACATTAAAAATAAGGATTTTGATAAATATGACCCAAAATGTGCAGAGAACTTTAGATGTGAGAGGGGCGTGTCCCAACGCAAATGTAAAATGCTGTGTAAATTTTAAAAAAAAAAAAAGCTGTCCGGCATTTGTGGGCTACATGCAAAATCAGCCAGTATTTACCCTGCATGCAAAAATCTATGTATTTGCAGCCCTTGCACTGCAGCGTGGTTTGTCCAGGTGCACAGTTACTTGCTCTTTCTTGCTTTCCTCCAGTCTCAGAACCAGACCCTGTATCAGCAGCAGTGCATAGTGTTCCGCTGAGGAATGTAATGGCGCTCCATGTCAGTTGCTGATATGACCGTATCTGTTGTAGCTCATTCTCACCAGCACGGCAGGGAGGGTATGTAGAGGCCACCTAATTATTTGTGCTGTGTCTATGCATTGCAGGGTACCTCTCTGTATATAATACAAAATGATACAAATATTCTTTAAACTGTATATGTGTTTTTTTAACTGTAAATGTTGGAAGAGATTATTTACAATTACAGTGTGTAATTACAGCCTGCAGAGTGGTAAAGCGAAACTCACTGATCATATCGTCAGAACGTTGCTAGTCTTCACAACTGCCTGTTCCAGAACGTGATTCATGTTGTCAGTATCATTTTACTAATCTCCACATACAATCCACATCATTTCCTGAAATATATCTAACTACAGTATACTGTATGCAAGTAAAACCACCATAACATTCACTAATATGCTGCCAGGGCCACCGAGAGCTTAGTGGTGCCCTGGTACTGGGGGCGTGGCCAAGTCACCTCCAGAAAGAATAAAACTGCGAATCGCCCCATATTAGCTGTCCCGGCCTCCACCAATAAGCCTGGTCTGGGTAATCAGTACGGAAATACGGGAATTATTAAATACAATCACTACCTAATAAGTAGAACAAATGCATAACATTTTTAGTAAAGAAGTGTTTTTGTTTTTTTAATAACCTGCAGACTTTTCGTGTGTCTGTTATGGTTTATTCTGGTAATCTATTATTTTTGCTGACCATCTGCTCACTGCTTGCACTTTTACATGAATGAGTGATCTTATCGGGTTCTCGCGGCAGCTGTCACTTCCCCTGTGTCAGTGACCAGCTCAGGAGTCTTACTATTGAGAGGGCTGTCACATGGAGGCTTATCCAGAGGGCACACAGTAATAGCACTGCCGATGATTTTATTACCAAGCATGTAGAATAAATACAATAAAGAGGAGATGATTCAAATATTATTAAACCCACCCCAGCCCAGAAGCTAGAAATGTCCTTATTTTACTCTGTAAACATAAGTATTGATTTTTCATATTTCCAAGTAATTGGGAAAAAGTATCTAGAGCCTGCATATTTTTTTCAATTACAGGTTGAGTATCCCTTATCCAAAATGCTTGGGACCAGAGGTATTTTGGATATTGGATTTTTCCGTATTTTGGAATAATTGCATACCATAATGAGATATCATGGTGATGGGACCTAAATCTAAGCACAGAATGCATTTATGTTTCATATACACCTTATACACACAGCCTGAAGGTCATTTAATACAATATTTTTTATAACTTTGTGCATTAAACAAAGTGTGTCTACATTCACACAATTCATTTATGTTTCATATACACCTTATACACACACACACAGCCTGAAGGTCATCTAATACAATATTTTTAATAACATTGTGTATTAAACAATGTTTGTGTACATTGAGCCATCAAAAAACAAAGGTTTCACTATCTCACTCAAAAAAGTCCGTATTTCGGAATATTCCGTATTTCGGAATATTTGGATATGGGATACTCAACCTGTATATAGCAACAATGTCATGAAAAATTCCGACAGTATAGATGGGATACATTTCAATGCATCTATGAGACATTAGAAATGGATATCCTGGACTAGACATACACTAGCAATTTATGTGGCTGCTAGAATTTTACTGTACTGTACATTTGCCTATTTTAGAAATGTTAGCAAACACGGGGGGTTTCCAAATGCACGATTTAAAAAAAAAAGGAAAATGCTTGCTGCAATAAGCCTACAACAGACGCTTGGGGCCAGGTGTGCTGAAGTCGAGTTGGCCAGAAGTGCGGGTTTTGCCTTGTACGTGATTGCGACTTTAAAATAAAATCCGAGATCGGCTGGGAACCCGCACGTACGTCCAACTCAGACTTCATTACATCTGGCCCTTTTTTGCAGTTAGTGATACCTGCTACTTTTTGTTTTGTCATAAATAACAAATTCAGCTCAACTGCAAAGTGATATTTACTCACACTGTATATAGTGTGTCATCCATATGGGCAGTACGGATGGTGTAATGGTTAGCATTACTGCCTCACAGCACTGAGGTCATGGGTTCGATTCCCACCATGGCCCTAACTGAGTGGAGTTTGTATGTTCTCCCCATACTTGCGTGGGTTTCCTCCGGGCACTCTGGTTTCCTCCCACAATCCATATACTGGTAGGTTAACTGGATCCCAACAAAATTAACCCTGGCATGAATGTGTGTGTGTGTACATGGGGTAGGGAATATAGATTGTAAGCTCCACTGGGGCAGGAACTGATGTGAATGGCTGCAATATTCTCTGTAAAGTTCTGTGGAATATATATGTGTGTGTGAATAAATATCTGGTAATAATAATCCTAATAATCAAGCCCCGGCTTTGCCCTCTTCACTAAGGAAGTGGGCAGAATGTTGGTGGATTCCGTATTGTCCCAGGAGTCAGGGAGAACTCCCCGAAATTCAGAATTCATATTCAACATTGGGATTTTTCCTTTGTAGGGACAGCTGCTCCGGAAAAAGCAGCTGTCACCTCGAACAGTAACCATGCTACTTCAGCAGCATTGTTACTCACCGCCCCTGTTACTGGCGTCTGCGCATGTGTGACCTGAGGCTGCTCCCTGAAATTTCCCGAGCTGGTTCTCCATCCCAATCCGCCCCTGGCTGTATCATTCATATAAATGTCTGTCTATAAAATATATATACGTTCTAAAACTACATAGCATATATCTGGAAACCCCCTCTTAGAAATCCTGCATTGGCCCCTGCTCTGTCAGCGCACGCAGACCACTGTGCTCCCCCGTCCTCTCTTTACCTGTATGTCTCATGGTGTCTCCGCTGCCGACACAGTCAGTACACACCGACCCCTATGCTCCCCGTCTTACTTTACCCGTGTATCTAGCTATCTATTCTGTCTGCCATACTGTGTAAAAAGGGGACACTGTCTGCTGTAATGTGTAAAAAGGGGACACTGTCTGCCGTAATATGTAAAAAAGAGGACGCTGTCTGCCGTAATGTGTAAAAAGGGGGACGCAGTCTGCCGTAATGTGTAAAAAGGGGGACGCAATCTGCCGTAATGTGTAAAAAGGGGGACGCTGGCTGCCGTAATGTGTAAAAAGGGGGACGCTGGCTGCCGTAATGTGTAAAAAGGGAGACGCTGGCTGCCGTAATGTGTAAAAAGGGGGACGCTGTCTGCCGTAATGTGTAAAAAGGGGGACGCTGCCTGCCGTAATGTGTAAAAAGGGGACACTGGCTGCCGTACTGTGTAAAAAGGGGGACGCTGGCTGCCGTACTGTGTAAAAAGGGGGACCCGGTCTGCCGTACTGTGTAAAAAGGGGACACGGTCTGCCGTAATGTGTAAAAAGGGGCCGCTGTCTGCCATAATGTGTAAAAAGGGGGACTAGCTGCCGTAATGTGTAAAAAGGGGACGCTGTCTGTTGTAATGTATAAAAAGAGGGCCTGTCTGCCGTAATGTGTAAAAGGGGCTCTACCTGGTGTAGTGGCGCTACTGTGTGGCGTAATTTGAATAATGGAGACTACTGTGCACAGTTATATGAATTGGTATTATTTTGTAGCCACACCCCTTCCCCATGAAGCCATGCCCCTATATTTTTTGCGTGCGCCTACGGCGCGCACTGTCACTCTTTTACATAGCGTGGAGGGCGCCACTGCCATTTCTTGCACACAGCGCTAAAATGTCTAGTTACAGCACTTCCCGGTTTTCCCACTACCTCTGTGTGTGTCCTAATGTCCCCACAGCCAGCTGGGTCAGGTCAGATGGTGTCTGCCGGCACTGTCAGCAGTGGATTACAGAGTTGTTTGCTACTTGTCTATAGGTCCCCAGTGTCCCCGCACCCTACCTGGATCCTCTCGTTACACTGCATCATCGGCGGGTGTCCAGGTGTGCGCTGGTCAGGGGTCCAGGTGAGCAGGGAGTGCCATGGAGGGGAGGATCATGGATCCATGAAAGGACTTTCTGTCAGCGGGGATCAGTACAGTCACTGGGAGTCCCGCGGGCTAAGAGGGATTGCTGTAAATGCAGTATGCTGCTGCTAGGTCTGCTTCGCAGTGTGAGATAGGCAGGTCTGCAGGCACAGTGACCCCTGCTGAGTCTGCCCACCTGACAGGGACCTTGGGGGAAATAGCGGGGAGGGATCTGAAAAGATCCCTCACCTGCACAAGCTGCCGCATCAGGGACAGCAACAGAAACTGGTAACTGCTTGGGGGTGGTAGTGGGCATCAGCATAGCAGCGCTATGGGTCATTGGCAGGACTCTGCGAACATTATGACTGCAGTGCCTCACCAGCTACTGACCTCACTGCACGCCACTGCCCCCGCGGACATTGATGGAGCGTAGACAAATATGGTAATATGCATACAGAAGTAGCTGCTGACGTGCCAGAAGTATACAGCTTAAGATATGTCACGTGGCCCACCTCCAGCGCTACCCTGTGGCAGAGGGAGTCATATAATTAGCCAGTGCATCGGTTACTGTCAGGGACGGATTAGGAATTTTCCAGGGCCACTGTAAATTCTGAAAGTGGCCCTACAGATGTGTCCTCATACATCCAGCCACAATACGTCATGCAGCTTGAGATGCCTGGCGTGAGTGAGCCACCAGGTCCCATACAACTCTGCTAACGTTGGGCATCTTTGTTTGTCAAAAACGTGTCTTAGTACCAACGCAATGTGACTAGGACATAGCAGGAGACTGTGCTGATTAATGTGATATATGACACTTGTATATTGTGTGTGACTGAGTCTGTATACGGAGCACTGTGGAACTTGTATTGGAAGAAAGCTGCAGCTGCTACATTGTACACAGTCAGTCACTCAGTCACACACAATATACCAGTGTCATTTATCAAATCAATCAGCACAGTCTCCTCGTGCGTCCTGTAATTGTGACATAAAAGATGACCGACACTAGGAGATTCTCCTGCGACCTGGCGTGCCAAGAGGGGCTGTTTGGTGTGACTGCAGTAAAGATGTATGAGGACATATATGTAGGCATGGCCAGGAGAAAATGTTGGTGAGGTTTGCAGACCATTAGCCCTAGTGCTGATAGCACTGCAGGACATGCTATAAAGCATACCTTCTAGTAGCAGCGGCTGGGACCTTTACACATGTCGGGGGTGCATGCCATAAAAAGGGGGCATGGCCTCATGTGAAGCACAGCGCCTGCGAACCACACTAAGGGCATGCCCAACACTCCACTCCCAGTCAGTCTCTCCATGGAATAGACGCTGCGTGCGGCATCTATTCACCGCTTGCTCTGCTAAGGTAGATCAGTGGGTGACAGGGGCCTCCGAAACCCACCCACCCCTGTACGCCCTCCCACTGAGCTCTTCCTCACATGACAAGGATGGCCTGATCTCATGATGTTAGGAGATCCTCCATGGGTCACTCTGCTTTCTATGGCAGGCACCGGCAGACTGCCAGTCATGCAAGTGTATCACTCCTTGCAGGGCCGGTTTTACACCAATTAGGGCCCAGGGTGAAAAAGTTCTAATGCACCTCCATTAAAAGAAATTTTTTTTTACATATATATATATATATATATATATATATATATATATATATATATATATATATATATATATATAAATAATACACCTTACCTATATGGTGATTTCTCTGCAGCAGGGAACCTTTGAGGAAATTGATCCTCCCAGGGCATACAGTGTCTTCAGTCGCTATTCACTATTCATGTACATCATTGGGAGATGTATCTGTGTGTAGAAATATATCCATAGTTATGATCGTACAACAGAGGTTCAACCAGATTCGTGGCCTCTGTCACCTCCTGTCCCTTGTGCCCCCTCCAGCCTACTGTGTCTCTTCACTATCCAGCCCAAGGTCACTCTAGCCTCCTGCCTCATGTGACTCCAGCCTCCTGCCCCATCTCTCCAACCTCCTGCCACTGCAGGCTCCTGTCCTGTCTCTCCAGCCTCATGCCGCATCTCTCCAACCTCCTGCCTAGTCACTCCAAATTCCTGCCCCATATCTCTCAAGCTTCCTGTACCCTATGTCTCCAGTCTCTTATCTCCTGTCACTCCTACCTCCTGCCACTCAAGCCTCCTGCCCCATCTCTCCAACCTCCTGCCTAGTCACTCCAAATTCCTGCCCCATATCTCTCAAGCTTCCTGTACCCTATGTCTCCAGTCTCTTATCTCCTGTCTCTCCAGCCTCCTGCCCCATCTCTCCAACCTCCTGCCACTGCAGGCTCCTGTCCTGTCTCTCCAGCCTCCTGCCCCATCTCTCCAACCTCCTGCCACTGCAGGCTCCTGTCCTGACTCTCCAGCCTCCTGCCCCGTCACTCCAAATTCCTGCCCCATATCTCTCAAGCTTCCTGTCCCCAGTCTCTTATCTCCTGCCATGTCACTCCAGCCTCTTATCTCCTGTCACTCC
The DNA here is from genome assembly GCF_028390025.1 of Pseudophryne corroboree. Taxonomy (NCBI): domain Eukaryota; kingdom Metazoa; phylum Chordata; class Amphibia; order Anura; family Myobatrachidae; genus Pseudophryne; species Pseudophryne corroboree. The sequence continues at coordinate 79,720,017 of NC_086455.1, read as the reverse complement.
TCCCCCCTGTGACTCCAGCCTCCTACTTGTCTTTCCAGCCACCTGCCCTGCCCCTCTTACCTCCTGCCACTCCAGGCTCCTACCCCGTCACGCCAACCTCCTGTCCCTCTAGGTCACAGCACTTAACCCAGACTGCTGGATGCTGACTGCTCTGCTTCTGATGCGTGTCTGTTGCATACTTCTGTCTTGGACTGGAGGAACTTGCTGTCTCAGGAGAAGACATCCTCTTCTCGCAATGTCAGTAGCTTGGTGCTCCTCCTTGGGCAGGCCACTGACAGGCCCCGGCGAGCTACTTGGCATATGATAAAACTGAAGCACTACTAAGGGCTGGCGCCCATGTGACAGGCGGTCCCACAGTCCTTACAGCTCACCGGGGCTCTTACCTGGAAGTTACACGCCCCATCCACCCCTTTTAAACATCAAGGGTTGTGAAAGCTAAGGCCATATCAAATGTGTCTTTACTACAATCCCAAATACATGGAACTGGCAGAATTGCTTTAATCTACAAGGGGTTTCTCAAAAGTAAGTTTCCCTATTGCAGGAGAAAAACAATGGTTGCGCAAGTACAGTAGCTTGTGGCTTGGAGTGACGTGTGGTCTTGCGTTATGGAGCCGCCACTGCAAAGCGTGTCCGACTGCAAAGTGCATTCAGAACCATTTGAATGAGGACATTAGCCGCTCATCAACTGGACCAATATTGTGTGATGAACTGAATTTCAACATGGATGCTGTCAAGGCTGAGGTGAAATCGTGGCTCCTATCCATGGAGAGTGGCGTCATGTTATGACAAGTGTTTAGCCCTTAATGCTGATTATGTTGAGATGTAGCTTAAAAGTATGTAAATCAAATAAATGAGCCTTTCATTTTTCTTTCCTGGGATGGGGAAATGTACTTTTGGGGAGACCCCTCGTCATTTACATTTACACCACAAACGCTTTCCAGATTCTGTAATGGAAATTGCACTGTGTACTGGTCTGAACCAACACCAAGTCCTCTTAGTGGTTACAGAAACACTGACACTATATATAGTATATGGGGATTCTGCACACGGTAATGTCCGCAGTTTGCAATGCTCCATGTCTCACACCTCTTACACAGCATCTTACATTATCCAATGAGAACAGTATCAGTTCTTACAGACGCTATTAGGCAGGTAAGTGGAAGATGAGCTGTGCGTTGCCCGTGTCGCTGCTCTCACTTCCTCTGCTCCTCCATGGGCTGTGGTGTGAGTGGGACTCTGCCATTGGTATGTGTATGATATACATATAATTCTTACTTGACACTGGCATATATTACATAATGGCACTCAATTCAAAGAGACCTTACCTCAAAAACCAGATGTAGTATACACCAAAGCCCCTGATTTACAGCAGAGACTAGATCAGAACCACTTTAGGAATAATAAAGAATTAGTACAAACCTCAGTTACAGAGGAAACGGGCGGATCATCCACTGCGGAAAATGGTGTAACCTGAAGAACCTGGGACACAGAAGCACAAAACCCACCATAAGCTTCACATCAAACAAAACCAAACAGCAGTACACGATAAGACAGAGACTACCCTGTGCCTCAACCAACACAACACTGTATATCTGCTGGATGCAGCTCCAACTGGCAGCACGTGGGACGGACAGTAGGATCTATGGGTAGAGAGAACAGGGGAGCATATAAGTAATATAAGAAAAGGATTTCAGCGACATAATGCAGCGAAACATGACTGTAACCCTGAAGGTTTGAGATTTATAGCAAGTGACAGTGAACAACCGAATTGGCGAGGAGATTTTGCCCCAAAAGGATTTTCCTATAATATTCAGTCTGGCTGGATACAGTGGGTGAGGAGAGTATACATAATCACCACCGTGTACTGCAGTGTATAACATAAGATACTGGTACGGGACTTATAGACATTCTGTGCTACAATTGCCAATCACTATGACATTCCCTAGAATCACATTAGAGTCTGTTACACCTGCATACATATTATTTGGTGACTATCATTTCACTTCTATGCTTAATACCAAAGCCGGACTGAGCGCCGCCTCCTGCCTGTATTCCTCCTCATTCCTGTGACTTTCTCCCAGCACTAGCAACTGGTGCCCAGAACCGTAAGCTGTGGGGGCTGCAGGGGGAGGAGGGGCAGAAAGAGAGGCTGGTGCTGCAGAGCGTTTCTTTAGGAGTGCTTAGGCAGTACAATACAATTTAATAAATAACACATTTCAATATACTGCCATACCCAGGATTCAAACCTATAACCTGTTGCATTCCAGTCTATTCAGGCTGTCCTGGTCCCACAATTTCTGATGGCTGCCCTGATCAGTGCTGCAATTTCCGGATGCCGATCCAATCCACTGATCGGCGAGCAAAACCAAGACTGACATATATTACATAAGGACACACAACTCAGAAGCTTTCCAACAACAATCAGATATAGTAAGCCCCTGATTTAAAACCGAGACCAGATAAGAAGCACTTTAGGAATTATAAAGAATTAGTACAAACCTCAGTTACAAAGGAAACGGGTGGGATATTCCACTGCGGGGAATGCTGTAACTGCAGGAACCTGGGATACAGAAGCACAAAACCCACTGTAAGCTTTACATCAAACTTAACCACACAGATAAAAGAAAAATGCAGGTGCACACTTCAAACACTAAGATTACTGATAATCAGAATAATTATAATAAACTCTACATTTTAACATGGAGTAGTAATAGGGTTTCTGAGCATAGCAGTCTACACATTAGACACTATGAAAGGTAAGTCCTGAATAAATATATACTATATACTGTGTCAGTATTAGGGCTGTAGGGACCCACCTGATAAAGGTTCGCCTTGCCGTGGTAGGAGGGCTTGCACTTTTAGCCAAACTAAGAAGTTAATTATAATAATTCTGATTATTAGTATTCTTAGTGTTTGAAGTGTGCACCAGCAATTTTCTTTTTTCTGTGTGCCACTACAAGTCTCAGCATGGTAGCACTTCTTCTTATGTTTGAAGTTAGGGTGTGCAGTCCAGCCCAGCTCCATCAAACCAAACCAAACAGCCGTACACAATAAGGCAGAAACTTACCTGTGACTCCACCAACAGAATACTGTATATCTGCTGCTGCAATCGGCAGTACGTGGGACAGACACAAAGACCTATGGAAAGAAGAACAAGGGTACATATAAGGAATGTAAGAATGGGTTTCAGCAACATAGTGCATCCCAACATTTCAGGGAAAAAGATGACTGCAACCTTGAAGCTTTGCGACTTATAACAACTGAGCAGATACAACCTAATTAGCAAAGAGGGGATTTTGGCCAAAATTTACAAAACTGAGAGGCGATGGGAACTCAGCATAAAACCTTACAACCTGGAGGTCTAAATATAGATTCATAAGAAATATGGGCCCTCATTCCGAGTTGTTCGCTCGTTGCCGAGTTTCGCTATATTGCGATTAGTCGCTTACTGCGCATGCGCAAGGTACGCAGAGCGCATACGCTTAGTTATTCTTCTCAAAAGTTTGGTATTTTACTCACGGCATAACAAGGATTTTTCATCGTTCTGGCGATCGGTGAGTGATTGACAGGAAGTTGGTGTTTCTGGGCGGAAACTGGCCGTTTTATGGGAGTGTGCGAAAAAAAGCTAGCATTTCTGGGAAAAACGCGGGAGTGTCTGAAGAAACGGGGGAGTGTCTGGGCGAACGCTGGGTGTGTTTGTGACGTCAAACCAGGAACGAAACTGACTGAACTGATCGCAATGGCTGAGTAAGTGTGGAGCTACTCAGAAACTGCTAAGAATTTTCTATTCGGAAATCTGCTAATCTTTCGTTCGCTAAGCGAAGATACACTCCCAGAGGGCGGCGGCTTAGCGTGTGCAATGCTGCTAAAAGCAGCTAGCGAGCGAACAACTCTGAATGAGGGCCATGATTGTGTGCACAGTTAAGTATGCAAAACTGAGTAGCATATAATGCATAATACAGAGACAATTTAGGGTGTGCAAAACCAAAATAGTATGAACCCAAGAACATACGTTATAGGGTATATAAGCTATAGCAGGACACATGCTATAAATGATTGCCGCTTTAATAATCACCAGACGCGCACAAATTCCCGCACTTCCTGCTTCTCAGAGTTATTACATTCAGCTCTATAAGCTACAAGGGCTAAAATACAATATAGAAACTAAAAAATTCCAACATAGAAGATATCATTAGGAACAAAATTGGTACAATATGGAAAATAAAAGCTGCACCGCAGTTATGGCTGTCGCACAAACAACACTGAGCAATTATAGTGACTAAAGTACAGAAGGAGAAACGTTAGGTGACCACTAGAGGACAACCAGTAGGAACCTTAACCATTGCATTTGATCACCATAAAGGAGAATTTACAACTAGTATCAGAGCCTGAAGTATAGGCCAACGTAACAGTTACCACGGTGATGTAACAGGATGTCCTATGACAATGCAACTACAGAGTGGCCATAGCAATGAAACAGAAGCAATTCTCAAGGGGATGAGATAGGTAAAGGCATGCATGACAAACATGGTAGATTACCAATAAGAAGTTATCAAAAGCTGGAGAGAGAGATATTTGAGGGATCGTAGAAGCACAGCCACACCCACTGAGGAAATCACACACATGACGAAACGCGTTGGTCCACTATCACCACTGACCAATCACGCTAGGATTATCAAGGAGAGATATGAACAGGAGAAAGCAGCCAATGGGGTCTGTGCATATGGCTGCCGGTCCTGCTATGTCTATTTTACTTAATTTAGAGATGGTTAATTGTATGATGGTAATACAGTAAAAATACATTTTAGATGAAGCACACAAGTGATTTTTATTATATATCATACACATAACATACCAATCACAGATACCCACTCACACCACAGCCCATGGAGGAGCAGAGGTAGTAACATTGGTAAGTACTGTAATGTGCAACTTACCTACCACTTACCTGCCTAATAGTGTCTGTGAGTACTGATACTGTGCCCATTAAAACGAGGTTCTGTGTAAGAAGCGTGAGACATGGAGCATTGCATACTGCGGACATTACCATGTGTAGAATACCCATATACTATATACAGTGTCAGTGATTCTATTACCACTAAGAGGACTTGATGTTCAAAGTTATTATTTCTCATATATGCATGTATATTTAGATATTTTAATTTTTTTTAAGATTCAGGATTGGTGGATAAGTATTTCTCCAATAATATATAGTCAGGCTGGATACAGTGGATGAGCAGGAGCGTATATAGACTGGGGCGTAATCACCAGATTGGATTCTAGTGTGTAACAGAAGACGCTTTTTGTATAGGACTTATAGACATATTTTGCTATAGGTGACATTCGCTATTTGATATTCCCTTTGTATAAGAATCTGTTACACCTGGATACATATTATTTATTGACCATCATTTCACTTCTATACATAATACCAAAGCCAGATTGTGCGCTGCATGAATTCTGTTACTCTATGTAACATAGAGGCTGGACCCCTCTCACATGCGGGCGGCACAACAAGGTGCTATGCGGACTCTACTGATCCAGGGCCCTAAAATCTGTCGCTTTCTATAATCATTTTATTATATAAATCCTTTGTGGGCTGACAATGCCCCCTCCAGTTCCTGGTCACACACACACCAGGGTCATTTCACCCCAGGGCCTAGTCTGACACTAACTTACCCTTTACCAGACCCATTGAGTAGATAGGAGTATAAGTGAGGAAGGATATATACCCCCTGGGGCAGTCAGGTGACATGGAGGTAGGCTACATACCCCCCGTTGCTGTCAGGTGACATGGAGGTAGGATGCATACCCCTGGGGCTGTCAGGTGACTTGGAGGAAAGATACATACCCCTGCGGCAGTCAGGTAATATGGAGGTAGGATACATACCCCTGCGGCAGTCAGGTAATATGGAGGTAGGATACATACCCCTGCGGCAGTCAGGTAATACGGAGGTAGGATACATATACCCCTGGAGCTGTTAGGTGACATGGAGGTAGGATACATACCCCTGCGGCAGTCAGGTAATATGGAGGTAGTTTACACACCCGCTGGGGCTGTCAGGTGACATGGAGGCAGGAGCGTAGCCAGAACTTCATGGGCCCCATAGCAACATTTTAAAATCCTTTGTGGGTTGACAATGCCCCCTCCAGTTCCTGGTCACACACACACACCAGGGTCATTTCACCCCAGGGCCTAGTCTGACACTAACTTACCCTTTACCAGACCCATCGAGTAGATAGGAGTATAAGTGAGGGAAGATATATACCCCCTGGGGCAGTCAGGTGACATTGAGGTAGGCTACATACCCCACGGCAACCAGCTCCGCTCGAACCAGGGGGGGTCTCCTTCCAAGATGTGGGCGGTGTCTTGAAGACGGCCGGGTCAGGGTTCCAGAGCCCGGAACGGAGCGGCGGAGACTGTGGCTGCACCGGCAGGATGGGAAGGGTGAGTGCTTCCTGGCGGCTGCGCTGTGTGATGTGTCTGTACAGTGGCAGGCTAGGTGTGCTGCTGTGACGTAGGATGATGTCACAATGTGTGTTCTGTATATATGTCACATGTGCAGTGTATATTATGTATACATATCACATGCTGTACAGTGTATATTTATATATATCTCCCATACTGTACAATTCATAGTCTACATGTACCACTTGCTGTACAGTTTGTGGGTGTGTATGTGTGTGTGTGTGTGTGTGTGTGTATATATATATATATATATATATCGTGTACACACTCACCTGCCCCTGCCACCTAGTATACGTGGGCAAGTCTATCAGAACTTTCAGAGAGAGGATGGCCCTCCATAGGTCCGCAATCAAGCAGGCTCTGATGGGCAAACCCTCCGAACAACCCGTGGCCAGACACTTCGCACTCATGGGCCATTCGTTGAACGACTTTAAGCATCAGATCATCGATCACGTGCCCCGCAACATCCGAGGAGGAGACAGAGATCGAAGATTGTTGCATATTGAATCCAAATGGATCTACGAATTGGGAACCATCAGCCCAGGGGGTCTGAATGAGAAATTTTCCTGGAACATTTTCCTATAAGCCAGCAATGAACTGTCCACTTGCTCGGTCCCTCCCTGACAGCCCAGTACCTTCTCACAGCCACTCATAGTCGGCATGTCACATAGCACGGTCACATGTGCATAAGGTGGAGTGCTCTTCGGCCCTTTTGGCATAATGGATGCTGGCCACACTTATTTGATTCTCTATTGTCCAGTCTTAAGGCTAACTGCATGGTTCTGGATCTTCCACCTGAAGTTCCACACAATTGTCGTTTCAAGTGCCTCAGTGTTAAATCACTGGTGGGCATCATAACCACAAGCGCCAGCATGGTGCGAACAGCAGTTATAGCCCAGGCACGCGGTCTGACTGATATGTCAGCAGCCCTTAACAGGCTCTCAAACCCCGTACACCCATCAATAACGGAGTGACCAGCATCCTTTATTACCAAGTTCATCCATTCACCATGTATTACCCTGGCCCCCCTACACATATGTCACACCGTGCTCTACAGAGGGGACAGGTTTCTCCGGTGCTGGGGTTTCTGGCACTTTTACTTTCACGTTCACTGACACGTCTGGCACTGATGTTATCTATGTTACGTCACCGCTGTTTACATTGGACATTGGCGTCTCAGTTGCTATCGCAACGGACGCACTCACAATCACGTCACTATGCCGCGACCGGAAGTACAGCGGCTCCGTCGCGTCTCCGGCCGCACACCGTGCACTGGCGGGCTCTACTGGGATATAAGGTAAGTCTGCACACTCAGTCACTGTTACACACCTTGACAAAGGGGCATGTGAGCCCCGAAACGTCGGCTTCATGTAAACGATTTTGAATACACTCTTTACCATTTACAAAATCCTCGAGTGCCGCTGTTTCTTTCCGGAAGCTTATATATATATATATATATATATATATATATATATATATACTGTACAGTATATGTTCCATATATATCACGTGCTGCATATTGTATATTCTGTAGGCATCACTTGCTGTACAGTGTATATTCTCTCTATATTATGCTCTACATACAGTATATGCTCCACACATGTCACTTGCTGTACAGTGTATATTCTCTCTCTTAATATATATATATATGTCACATGCTGTACAGAAATTCTATATATGTCGCATCATTTAGATATTCTAATGTCATGTACAGTGTATATTATGTAGATATATCACATGCTGTACAGTGTATATTTATCTATATCTCCCATACTGTGCAATTGATAGTCTACGTATACTACTTGCTGTACAGTTTGTGTGTGTGCATATATATATATATATATATATTATATACTGTGCAGTATATGTTCCATATATATCACATGTGCTGCATATTGTATATTCAGTAGACATCACTTGCTGTACAGTGTATATTCTCTCTATATTACGCTCTACATACAGTATATGTTCCATATACTGTATATATCACCTGCTGTATAGTGTGTATTCTATCTATATATGCTGCATATTGTATACTCTATAGACATCACTTGCTGTACAGTGTATACTCTCTTTTACTTGTTGTACAGTATTGTATATACAGTGTCAAATACTGTATTATATAGAATGTCCCCATGTAGAGTAATGTAATGGTCCTGTGTGCAGTATAGTCTCTGTGGCCAGTATATATAGTGATATGCCTATGTGTACAATATATACCTTACTGTACCTTACTGTGCAGTATATAGCGTAATATAATGGCTCTCAAGAACTCAATGCCGAGAAGTTTAAGAATGCCCTTCTACAGTGGTTAGTGTCCATCTTTCCATATCTGCATTGGAGGAGGGATAAAGAGGTCTATACACCTGCGTTAATGTTACCTCCTGGCCCTTCACCAAATCTGTTCTCTGTGCCACATTCTGATAATGTGTGAGAAGGCCAGGGGCGGATTGGCCCACCAGGACACCATGACAGTTTACGATAGGCCGGTCCCATACACCAAGGGGCAGATTGGAAACAAAAAGGGGCCCTGGAAAAATTTGTACTAGTGGCCCCACATGGGCAGCACCAGAGGTGTAAGGTCTAGCCATGGGCCATGGCAGCAGCACCCTCCCCCCAAGACTTTCCAGATAGTGGGCATGTCCAGCATCAAGGGGGAAGTTTAAAAAGAAATAAAATTAAAAATTATGAGCACATTATATGATACACCTTCAGAATTTAGTAAACGATATCATTCTTTAGAAAGATATACAGTATTTTCTTGCTTATTACACCAACCGTATCCCAATCACTATTCACTCAATCTTATATGTCAGCCAAGCAGGCAGACAGAGCATCCACTAGATCATCTGCAATCACAGGCTAAGTGGCAAAGTAATCAGAATCAGAATCCGCTTTATTAGCCAGGTATACTTGCGTATACTAGGGATTTGTCTTCGGTTTGCTATACAACAGCTAAGCAGGTGGGGGAAGGGGGGGTTGGGCAAGTAAAGTCACACAGATAGGTATACCGTAGGGACACAAGTTAGTTACAAGTACGTCTAGTCAGTCAATGTTCAGGAGTTCAGCAGGCGGACCGCTTGGGGAAAGAAACTTTTGAGGCTTCTGGTGGAGCGGGCGGGGACGGCCCTATAACGCCTGCCTGAAGGAAGCAAGTTAAACATGCTGTGGCCGGGGTGTAGCTGGTCTTTTACTATCTTCATTGCCCGCTTTTTAGCTCTGGACAGGTACAGGTCCTGGACTGAGGGAAGGTCGGCCCCGATCTTCTCTGCGGTTCTGACCACCTTTTGGAGCCTGCATCTGTCCCTCGCGCTGGCGGAGCTGTACCATACGAGTATCGAGGAACCATACGGGTATCGAGGAGTATTTTCATATATGCAAATTATTTTGCATCTTATTCATTATGTCTATAAAAATGACCACATGTCTTCAAACAAAACAGGCCCCACGGGTGCGTCGGCCCACCGGGAATCTTCCCTGTAAACCCTTTGGCCAATCCGCCTCTGGTTACTGTGATAAGCAGAGATGAAGCAGGGAAAACCGTCAGAGCATGAAAGAAGGTGATAGAAACAAGGGTGGTCTTCAGTGGCAGCTCTAGATGCAGTGCACAATTCAAGTAGCCCCTTCCAGACGCTGCCAAACATTGCTGACTGGGACTCACTGGCAGTTGGTGTGGCTGCCCTATTTGAATTTTGGTATTCGGTATGATATACAGACATACGGGTTGCCGGCGGTCAGAATACCAACAGTGGCATCCTGACCATCCGAATACGGACAGCATCCCAAAAAGTACCCTAACCCTCCCCTGCACCCTACCCTAACCCTCCCTTGTGGGTGCCTAACCCTAACCCTCCCTTCCCTGCTCCCTAAACCTAACCCTCCCTGCTTGATGCCTATCCCTAACCTCCCCTTGTAAGTGCCTAACCCTAACCCCCCTCCCCATTACCTAACCACCCACTTCCTGTCTCTGCACCCTAAACCCCCCTTCTAATGCCTAAACCTAACCTCCTACCCCCCGCAGCAGCACGCGAGTGCGTTCCACTAAAATAGCGTTCGGGACTCCTGGCGTTGGGATTTTGATACTGGCATTATGCTGCCGGTCGGGATTCCGGCGTTACTAATTTGGCCGCCAGGATCCCGTCCGGTGGTATTGTAACTACATCCCAAATTTTGGGTTACAGTCTCACCTCTGGAGCCTCCCTGGTTGTCTCACAGCAGAAGGGGAACAAGGTAAAAATAAGTTGCCGAAGATTCTTCCTGATGCATCATGGGGGATGTATTTGTTCTGTGTCCAAATAGTCGAATGTGAATTGTGGTACTGTAAAGCTCTGACCCAGGGTGGACTGCTGTGCCACCCCCAGCTTGTGGTGCCCTTGGCACGTACTGCACGTGCCTTGTGAGAAATAAAGGCTGTACAGAATGGTAAAACTGTACATGCACATAGCTTGATTGATTGATTAAGGGACCCATGGTGGGCTCACCCCCTGTGGTACTGTATAAAAAGAACATCCCAAAGGATTGCACTTCTCTGACATCTGTATGATGTGATTACCCAAGCACTTTTAATAAGAGACATGACTCTTTAAAGTCATTGAGCAATGAAAATCTTGCCTTAAGATGCCTGCATCTGCTTGTATTTTATGACTACCAACGTAGTGCCAAGCTGTTCTGTATTTAGCCCAGTGTCTGAAACCCTTTGCCAGCTACCCAGTGCAGACTGGTCCATAGAGAGGGACCAGTGGGAATTAGCTAACACTAACCAGGAGGTGTTGCAGCTGCGTGTCCATAAGTAGGCGGTTCCAGGTTCCAGTGGTAGGGGCCTCCATGGAATTTGTGGGTCCCAGTTCCTTGTGTAGGAGCCTGTTGGTGGCAGCAAATTACCTGCCCACTATGCAGTGGGAGGAGTTGGCAACAAATGGTTACTGGTGAGAGGGAATCTGTAGAAGTCCACCACCGACTATTCTATCAGGATCACACAGGACCGTAACTAGGGGTGAGTGAGCGTTGCTATCACACTGGGCACAGGGCCCTAGGAGCTCCAATGTCACTGCCCGACAGCACTTGCTTTCGGTTTGCAACGACACTACACAGCAGTGTTGCTGCAGTCCAGAGTAGTCCATACAATGCTCTACTTCCTGATACTGGCAGATGTACCAACCAAGCATGTAAGTGCATACTAAGTTGACTAGGCTAGGGTGTCTTGTCTCCTCTGGTCTATAGACTCCTTCTGCAGTGTTCAATGTCAACTGCATGCTTGTCTCTATCTAAAGACTAAAAGCAGGACTGGTGTGTCTAACATCATGAAAATATTCTGGTAAAAAATGGTAGACCTTTATAGCTATAGCTACAGCGCTGCAGGATAGAGAGGAGGGGGCCCAGACGAAGTCTGCACATGGGCCTCTCTCTTGAGATACTCCTCTGACTAGACATTCATTTAAGTGAGACATAGTTGGTAAGAAGTGTCATCAATGGAGTGAAAAGGTGTTATTACGTGGTAGTGTTACACAGTGCCGTAACTAGGTGTGTGCAGAAGGGGCATTGCCCACAGCGCACACCTAGTTAGAGCGCATATTCCCCAAGAAGACTGACAGTGGTGACAGGAAAAATACCTTTTCCTGTCACAAGCTGCCAGCAACCGCCATGCAAACCTCTACCCCAGCGGCGCACACAGGGTAGGGGGGCATTCAGGCATGAGTCGTTGGCCAACTTTCCCCCCCCCCTCCCCCGCACGGCCCACACCAGCATGAGGCTCTTCCCCCGTGCATCCTGGGGTTGAGTGTAGACAAGTCCCGCCGGCCGCCGGGCTAGGCATCGCAGTGGCTGGATGGACCGGAGGGAAGGTCAGGCGGCCTCAAATATGTTACGGATCAATAGCCATCCGCAGCCACATGTGCGTGGCTGGCTGCGGACTGGAGGCACTCGTACCCGGCCGCTTTGTGTTGCGGGACTTGCGGCCGAGCAGCTCCGCCTCCCTTTTCTCCCCTCTTCGGTGACCAGACTGCCGGGGGGAGCTACTGCAGGCACAGCCTCAGAGGCGTTTACTAGAAGGTAATTCTATTGTTTCATGCGGGGAGGATGCTATATGAAGTACTGTGAGCAGATGTGGTGCAGAATACTGAAGGGGGTTAGCAATGGGAAATGAATATTAGGGGATGGGGGTTGCTATGAGAGGACAACTTGGGAGGGGGAGGGGCTGTGCCCAGACCTGCCTGCACAGACTCTCTCAACCTGTCCCCTACATGATCTGTCCCTGCATCCTCTCCCTGTCCTTGACCTGACTTGTCCCAGCACCCTTACCCTGTCCCCTACCAGACCTGTCCCCTCAACCTGTCCCCTAACAGACATATAGCCTACCAGACCTGTCCCATCACCCTCACCCTATGGCCTAGCAGACCTTTGCCCACACCCTCTCCCTGTCCCTGACCATACCTGTCCCAGCACCCTCACCCTGTCTTCCACCAGACCTGTCCTCTCACCCTGTCCCCGACCAGACCTGTGTCCGCACCCTCTCCCTGTCCCCGACCAGACCTGTGTCCGCACCCTCACCCTGTTCCCTACGGAACTGTCCCCTCACCTATCCCCTACCAGACCTAATGTGTAAAAAGTGCACGCTGTCTGCCATAATGTGTGAATAAGGGGACGCTGTCTACCGTAATGTGTAAAAACAAAGGGGGACGCTGTCTGCCGTAATGTGTAAAAGGGGGACGCTGTTTGCCATAATGTGTAAAAAGGGGGACGCCATCTGCCGTAATGTGTAAAAAGGGGGACGCTGTCTGCCGTAATGTGTAAAAAGGGGACGCTGTCTGCCGTAATGTGTAAAAAGGGGGGCGCTGTCTGCCGTAATGTGTAAAAAAGGGGACGCTGTCTGCCGTAATGTGTAAAAACAAAGGGGGGCACTGTCTGCCGTAATGTGTAAAAGGGGGACGCTGTTTGCCGTAATGTGTAAAAAGGGGGACGCCATCTGCCGTAATGTGTAAAAAGGGGGACGCTGTCTGCCGTAATGTGTAAAAAAGGGGACGCTGTCTGCCATAATGTGTAAAAAGGGCACGCTGTCTGCCGTAATGTGTAAAAACAAAGGGGGATGCTGTCTGCCGTAATGTGTAAAAAGGGGGACGCTGTCTGCCGTAATGTGTAAAAAGGGGGTCTGTCTGCCGTAATGTGTAAAAGGGGCTCGATCTGGTGTAGTGACGCTACTGTGCGGCGTAATATAAATAATGGAGACTACTATGCACCGTAATATGAATTGGTATTATTTTGTGGCCACACCCCTTCTCCATGAAGCCACGCCTCTATATTTTTCATGTGCACCTGCGGTGAACACTGCCCCTATTTTACATAAAGGGGGGGGGAGCGCCAATGCCGTTTCTTGCACACAGCGCCAAAATGTCTAGTTATGGCACTGGTGTTAAAGTGGTTCTCACCACGTCCAATTTTTCTGCAAAAGACACGGGTACAATGCACCTAGCAGGTTACCATGAAGATCTATTGAATTGCGGTTTTCTTCATTTCTTAAAATAGTTAAATATTGTATCTGCAGTGATTCAGCATAAATCTGTAAAAGTACTGTAAGAAAACTGAGCCAGATGTTTTAACTCAGCTGTCTTAAAGTATGTTTTATCTTGTATTTTTAAGCTTCATTGCTAAGGATAAAATACTGCCCTATTTTGAGAGGTTAAAAGCGCTGTGATCTGTTTATTCTCCTTAATCTGGTGATTCCAACTTGGTCATCATAGCTTGTCCTCTCATACTCAGCTGCCCAGCAGCGGGGATTAGTGTTACTCCACAAACCCCGATCTGGTGGTGAAGGCTCTAATGCAGCTGCTGTGAAACTACAAATTCCAGCATGCCCTGCCTCAGTTTTAGCATACCTTAATAACAAAACTGTGGCAGGGCATGCTGGGATGTGTAGTTTCACAGCAGCTGGAAGGCCACAGGTTGAAGACCCATACTCTGTGACCCTCTATATATTTGGACTTTTTCGACCTACAGTAACTGGTGCTGTCATGGCTCTTCACCATTAAACTTCCCAAACACCTGAAATTCCTCTTGGCCAGGCATCGTAAACACAATATGAACCAAGTAAACAGCTGTAGGACAGAGTGCACAGAGTTGTACCATTAGAATACTTGGGGGCAGGCCCGGCGCTACCCGCTCAGCGAAGGGATGCAGTGCAGGGAGGCGCTTGGACGAAGAGGCGCTCCCCCTGCTCTGCATCCCTTCCCTGCTGCGCGGTCCTGGCCCCCCTGCTGCTGCTGCTGCTGCTGTGTCTGTCACTGTATGACAGTCACTGGCAGCGGCGCCTGCAGCATGAAAAGCCTCCTCCCTCTCCTCCCCTCACCTGTGTGACAGCGGCTGGGTACGGGACGGAAGGGGGTGGAGCTACACGGGACAGAAGGGGCGGGGCTAAATGGAACAGAAGGCCGGGGGCGGAGCTACACGGACCAGGCTACTGTACAGAGGGAGACTGGCTTAGGTAAGTGGAGGGTGAGAGAGAAGTGTGTGTTTGTATATATGGTGGGTGTGTATGTATGTGTTTATGGGGTGTGTGTGTGTATATGGTGGGTGTGTATGTGTGTGTGAGGATGCTTCTACTACTGGGGGTGCACTACGTATAAGGACGCTACTACTACAGGGGGCATTATGCGTAACGACGCTACTACTACTGGGGGGGGGCATTACGTATAAGGACGATACTACTACTAGGGGGGAATTACGTATAAGGACGCTTTTACTACTGGGGGTGCACTACGTATAAGGACACTACTACTACTGGGGGGCATTACGTATATGGACGATACTACTACTGGGGGGGAATTACGTACAAGGACGCTTCTACTACTGGGGGTGCACTACGTATATGGACGATACTACTACTGGGGGGGGAATTACGTACAAGGACGCTTCTACTACTGGGGGTGCACTACATATAAGGATGCTACTACTACTGGGGGGGGGCATTACGTATAAGGATGCTACTACTACTGGGGGGGCATTACGTATAAGGACGCGTCTACTACTGGGGGTGCACTACATATAAGGATGCTACTACTACTGGGGGGGGGGGCATTACGTATAAGGATGCTACTACTACTGGGGGGGCATTACGTATAAGGATGCTACTACTACTGGGGGGGCATTACGTATAAGGATGCTACTACTACTGGGGGGGCATTACGTATAAGGACGCGTCTACTACTGGGGGTGCACTACATATAAGGATGCTACTACTACTGGGGGGGGCATTACGTATAAGGACGCGTCTACTACTGGGGGTGCACTACATATAAGGATGCTTCTACTACTGGGGGTGCACTACATATAAGGATGCTACTACTACTGGGGGGGCATTACGTATAAGGATGCTACTACTACTGGGGGGGCATTATGTATAAGGAGGCTACTACTACTGGGGGGCATTATGTATAAGGATGCTACTACTACTGGGGTGCATTACATATAAGGACGCTACTACTACGGGTGGGGCATTACGTATAAGATGAATAAGATTGTTCTACATTGTGGCGTCATTTTAAATGGGGGTACTATTGTGTGGCCATGCCCCTTACTTGGGGGACCCACTGGATCAGGACCAAAGGTCCAATGGTACTTTGTATTTTCTTAGTGACCTCCTTGCAAAACAAAGTTCTGTTTTTATACATGTACTTGCATTGGAACATCTACACTCTGCTGCATTTGGTCATCTGTATCTTTAAAGTTCAGAGAGATTGAGGGAAAAATAACTTATCTTGGTACACTTAAAAGTTGAAACCACCTTAATACAGATGTAACCATGCTCATTTTACTACAATGCGTCATGCTGTAATTAAGTGATCTGCGAATAGTTGCAGCATGGCACGCCATGCAGCAAGCCGAGTTGCAGCATGCTGCATCGCAGCAAATTTGAGTATGGCTACTGTATATCTGTATGTCAATTCAATTAGAGGCAAATGGGGCAATGTCTGTGCCCGCCCTTCCCCTTTCTGTGTCTCTGGGTTGATTGCAGTTATTTCCTTGCCCCTGATTTTGATGCTACCAGCCCAGTCAGTGAGCCCTTTTTATCTTTTAATTATGAATTTATTTTTTTGATACAAAGAGGTTCCATACAACTCTGTAGGTGGCTACTATTTAACATCAGATTTATCGCGGGGAGGGGAGTTGCAGTGGTTTTATGGTAGACTGGCCATAGGAAGTGCTAGCATGCAGCATATTAACAGACCAAACCTAAAGGGCTAATTTGGTTTCACAGTAGAAGGCCTACAGCGACAATTTCTCTTAGAAATGGTATACTGTAATATATTATATGACAAACCAGATAACAAGGTTATTAAGTGACCATACAGTAAACGAGAGGTTTAGCTACGTGCCATGGTGCCCGGTGCAAGAGTATGTTTCGGCGCCCCATCTCCTGTACTGAAATGTCACATTTGAAAAGAACAAATACTTAAAAATCCTGAATTGGTGACAGGGCCAGTTCTAGACCTCGTGGATCTCAGGGCAAATTTTCCTTTGGGCATCCCCCATGTTTAAAATAGGGACAGTGCATGCGAGCAACAAATATATAGGGGCGCGGCTTCATGGGGAAGGGGCGTGGCCATAAAATAGTACCAATTCAGATTACAACTCACAGTATTGTCTGTTATTCACA
The DNA here is from genome assembly GCF_028390025.1 of Pseudophryne corroboree. NCBI lineage: Eukaryota > Metazoa > Chordata > Amphibia > Anura > Myobatrachidae > Pseudophryne > Pseudophryne corroboree. The sequence continues at coordinate 79,702,903 of NC_086455.1, read as the reverse complement.
TGACATTGGTAGTGTCCATTATTCACATTACCTCACACAGTAGTACCCCTTATACACTTTACGCCACACGGTAGAGTCCCCTATACACATTACACTACACAGCAGTGCTGCTTGCTTATACATGTTATGCTGCAGTAGAGCCACTTATACACGTTATGCCACTATAGAGCTGCTTATATATGTTACTCTACACCTTCTAATGCAGAGATAGGTGCTACAGCAGCAGCTGGGACAGAGATGGGTGCTGCAGCAGCCAGGGCAGAAAGAAGTTGCTGCAGCAGCCGGGGCAGAGAGTGATGTAGCTGGACAGAAGTAACCCTGCTTAGTATCCAGTTGATAGATAGTGTCTAGTTAGACCAGGGGTGCAGAACCTTTTATCTACCAAGGGCCATTTGGATATTTATAAAATCCTTTGGGGGCCATACAAAAATTATCAACCTAAAAATTACCCTGCCCCCCAGTAATTATGCCCCTTAGTGGTACTGTGTGCGCGCGCCCAAAAATCGGTGTGGCCAATTAAAATGGGACGTGATACACACATGCCCATAATAGTGCAGTGCCAGATACACATATGCCACCACAGTGCCAGATACGCATTGCCCCACAGTGCCAGATACATATTACCCCACACATGCCCCCCCACCCCACTGTGCCGCTCACCGCTGCTGCTGTGTGTGTGTCAGGGAAGGAGAGCGCAGCATGTGCCTCCTGCCCCTTAGTGCTCAGTCTAGCGGCGGCGTGTCTCAGATGTCAGGGGTCAGGCATGGAGGAGAGCGCAGCTACAGTATGTCGGGCGGCGGCGTGTAGAACCTCAAACCAGCCGCTGATTCGTGAGCCAATCAGAGCTCTCAGACTGGCAGCGGAGGCTCCTGATTGGCTGACGGGTGAGCTCTGATTGGCTCACGAACCGGCGGCTGGTTTGAGATCCTACACGCCGCTGCTGCCAGACATAGCCTCCCTGCCCTGATAGCTGAGACACGCCGCCGCCGGCCTGAGCACAAAGGGGTAGGAGAGGCACACGCTGCGCTCTCCTCCCCTGACGCACAGCAGCGGGCCGGAACAAGTGGCTTTGTGGGCCTTATATGGCCTGCGGGCCTGAGGTTCTCCACCCCTGAGTTAGACAGTCAGTAGATAGACACCATATGTTAGACAGATATTAGGTCGACAGGTTCAAAAGGTCGACATGAAAAAGATAGACACTTTTTTTATTTTATTTTTTTACATTTTTCATGTTTTTGGACTATTTCATACAGTCTCTATCCATGTCGGTATAGAGTTGGTTATAAACCTTGTGGCGAGCGAATGCCTTTCTACAATTGGGGGTCCCAGATGACAAAACCATCCACATAGACCAAAAAAATGCAAAAAACATGGTGTCTACCTTTTTTGTGTTGACCATTTTCATGTCGACCTTTTGACCCTGTCGACCCTTTTGTACTGTCCACCTTTTTCATGTCGACATTTTGATCCTGTCGACCTTTTGACCCTGTCTAACATATAGTGTCTTTCTATTGACTGTCTAAGTAGACACTGTCTATCTATCAACCCACACACCCCTGCTGCACAGGTACAAGCAGACAATGAGACCTAAAAAGAGGGCGACAGAGCTCTGGCATGTGCTGGCTGTCTGTGTCTCCTGCTGTTGCCTCTGGCCTGCCCTGTTCCCTACCTAGTCTCCGAGTCAGTGTGCGCCTCTCTGCTTCTCCTCTTCTTGCTCTGCAGCTGTCTTTACAGCGACTTACGGTATAGAGGAGGGGCAGGTGGCAGAACGCCCTCTAACTTTTCTGGCGCCCGGAGCTCACGCTCCACTGGAGCCATCCTCGCTACACCCCTGCAGTAAACCAATCAATGCTAATTTCTGACTGTTTGCTTTGGATTACTGCAAATTTGCACCTCTTTTACAATATGGCCCTGATTGGTTATCTTTTTATAAATGAAAGATATTACCAATAATTCATATTAACAGAAATGTTTGAACTTCATGTGGGTCATACAGTATATAGGCACATCAGTCTAGTTTCTTAGTTCCTACGCGACTACTCTAGACGAATTCCCAGGAGACTTACTGGAGACTAGGCTGCTTCTCCGGTGAACTGATTATGGAATTTAAGTTATGTTGACACAACTTGCAGAGAATAGCCCCCAGTTCACAGCATTGGACAGTGAGGGTTGGGGATGCAATGACGCAATTCACTGCACCACTCAACAGCCCCCCAGGATCTCCCGGAGAGTATGTTTGAAACATCTGCAACTGTGGTCCAGTCTCATTGATACTGAAGAGTACAAAAACTAAGACTGGCATTCAGCGAGATCAGAACAAAGTAATGGTCTGTACTTTATAGTTCTCTGCTAAGAGCACAACAATGTGAGCTTGGATTTTTCACAATTGAATGCATTTTTCTTTGTGTGGAGGAATTTTATGTACCTATGTAGGTATGGCAAAATAGATGAATGCTTTTGATTTGCCTTGCCCTCTGTCTCCTTGTTGATGGAGTGCTTACGCTGCCATTGCAGCCAAACAGTCTTGGGATCAGATCCTTGCAATGAACAGCATACCAATAGTCAGGCATGACTACACAGCCAGCTTTCAACTGCATCATAGCTATTTGTTCTGCAGAGATAACAACGTATATCTGGAAAATTGAAGCAAAATCTGAAATGAAACCACCCGTCAGTAGATGAAATTAAGGTACCTACCACCCAGTAAATATGGTGATTTGTATGAAGCAAAATCTGAAATGAAACCACCAGTCAGTAGATGAAATTAAGGTACCTACCACCCAGTAAATATGGTGATTTGTATGAAGCAAAATCTGAAATGAAACCACCAGTCAGTAGATGAAATTGAGGTACCTACCACTCAGTAAATATGGTGATTTGTATGTTTGTTCAGGAAAAGAAAATTTTTTACAACCAGCAAATTAAAGAAATGCTCACCATCAAAACCATATTTACCTTATTCATTTTGCATTGTGAACCCTGTTTCTTTATGTTCTATCAATGGTCTGCATACAGAAGGGACCATTGTGTAGAGGTTCTAGTTCTCATTCTGCGGCACCACAGAAGTGTGCTCTAAGACAGATATAGATCATTATTTTATCATTACAATGTTGTAATTGTACTCTTGCATTGAGAAAATGTAAAAAAAAAAATTCTTTCTATCATATACCGGATCCTGGGATCCTGTTACTGGATCAGGCAATGAGTTATGTTGCCTCTAGCATCTCTGCAAAATATACCTGCTCTGTGTTCTATATGCCTGGAGTCTCCTTCAATGATTCCGCTCTCTCTGTTCCATGGGCACCGCCTTCTTGCTATAACATCATATAGTCATCTGGTCAACCGGCAACGGGTTGCCGACTGTCATTATCCCGACAGCGGCATCCTGCCAGATAGAATGCCGGCAGTGGGGTGAGCGCTATGAAGCCCCTTGCGGGCTCGCTGCGCTCACCACGCTGCGGGCACGGTGGCCTGCTGTGCTCACCACAGGATTTGTTCCCACTCTATGGGTGTTGTGGACACCCACAAGTGGGAATTGCCATGGTGAGTCTGTCGGCATTCTCGGCTATCGGTATTCCAACATCGGAATCCTGAATGCCGGGATCCCGACAGGCGGGATATTAACTACATCCCACCGGCAGCTCATGAGCCGATGGGTGAATGCACCCAATGTGAATCTGAAATTGCTGGCAGATAGTTACTAGTAAAACATCTCTCCCTAGTGGATAGGCTACTTGAATCCAACATATCCGGTGCTGTTCCTAGACTGCTGATCCTCTGCACTTTCATCCTGCAAAACCTGGGCAGTTTTTATTGCTGTCCTGTGCAGTTTCTAGACTGTTACTCATCTTCAGTTCCATCCTGCAAACCTTGTGCAGTTACTACTGCAGTCCTGTGCAGTTTCCAGACTGCTACTCCACAGCAGTTCCAGCCTGAAAACCCTGTGCAGTCAGTTACCACTGTTGTCCCCTGCATTTTCCAGACTGCTAATCTTCTGCAGTTCCTGCCTGCAAACATTGGGGGTCATTCCGACCCGTTCACACACAGCGGTTTGTTGCTGCGGTGCGAACGGGTACGGAATGTGCAGGCGCAGTGTGCATGCGCGACGTTGCCCGGCGCCGGTTACGTTGCGGTTACCGATGGAAGCGGTCGCAGCAGCGACTGCTAAGAAGATTGACAGGAAGGAGGCGTGGATGGGCGGATCCGGACTGTTGGAGACCGTTTTCGGGGAGTGGTGAGTAAAACGCAGGCGTGTCCAGGACAACGGAGGGCGGAGGTGTGACGTCAAAGCCGAGCCCATCATCGCTGGATCCATCGCACAGGGTAAGTATGTCCAGGGCTGCTCTACTTCTGCTTGAATTTTTTTTAGCTTAGCAGGGCTGAACAAGCAATCGCAGCCCTGCTAAGCTAAAATACACTCCCCCATAGGCGTGGACTGTTGATCGCAGCAGCAAAAAGTTGCTGGCTGCGATCAACTCTGAATGACCACCATTGTACGTTAACTACTGCAGTTCTGTGCAGTTCCAGACTGCTAATAATCTCCAGCCTGCAAAGCCTGTGTGGTTTTCAGATTGCTCTCCTGAACAGTTTTTAAGACTATTATAATCTGCAAATTACACCTAAAGTTCCTCTGCAGTCTAGCTTGCTTCCTCCGATCTGCTTCACTACGCTACGTCACTATACAGTTTACACTGTGCTCTTCTCGTATGAAGTGCACTATATTATTACCTGCTAGCTTCCACAGCAATAGAATTATCACTACTAGTACAAGGGACCCTGACCAGAATCTCACACCTCCTAGTGTCATGACAATTTCTTATATTTTGCTGCCTCGATCTTCCTCATTATAGTGAACCCCTCTGTATTACGCTGATAATACATATAACATATACAGCAGCATCCTGCAGTAATATAGACTGTCAACTACTGTACATTGATATAATAATACATTTATGTTATACAGAAGAGCAGTATTACTTTGTGATTATACACGTGTTTTTGTACCATATGGCATGAGATACAGGCGTAGGTAGCGATTTGTACTTTTTACTAAATGATGGTCTTATTCACATTGTAGTCACGTGCGAAGTTGCTCACAGTGTACCTGGCACACTAAATGAGTACTTTTGTCAAGAAGGAATTGTTGTTGAGTCGCAGATTAAGCATAACGATGCATGGCGTGTGTTATGGGCCCTACACATTGAAAGATTTAAGTGAACGATATGAACGTTCTCGTTCATTAATGACCGAGAACTCATTCATATTGTTCAGTGTGTAGGCACCAATGATGAACGATGCACGGCCCTGCGCTCGTTCATCGTTGGTGCCCCGTCGCTTATGCATGCAGCCCAATATGGACAATCTCGTCCATATTAGCTTGCACTTCTATTGAGTCGGCTGATGGGGGGAGTGAAGAAACTTCACTCCCCTGTCGCCTCCCCCCCCCCGCCGCCGGGTCGCACGTCTGCCATAAATTGTATCGGAACTCAGTCTTTTGACCCAGATTAGTGACCACAGCCCATACACACTAGAAGACTTGAAAGATATGAAAGATGAACAATGTGGAAGATGATCAATTTCCCTTGAACTCCCTGACATATGAGATTGAGTGTACACACTGAGCTTTTTCACGATCGATCTGAACAACGACTGATCTGCTCTGCTGGGATTGAGGGGATTGAGCTGCGTGCATGGACGACTGACAACCTGCTTTCAATGACCACCAGTGTGAGCATCGTTCATCACACTAGAACGATTTGATCGTTCACAACCATCATTATTGCTCATATCTATGGAAAATATCTTCAAGTGTGTATGGACCTAAAGTCTTACACAGAAGTACATGAAATGCCAGTGTCAGTAGTGATCCAGTGAGATGCATACTTTGAGTCTCTAGCTAAATGCTTGGCATAGCTAACGCACAATGCTTGTGCACCACCAAACAGCTCTATTTGAGCAAAGATTTATGTGAACATATCTGTCATTGTTTTGTGTTTCTTTTCTTAGAATCTTTTTGACACTACTTGGCTTGGTTTGATTGCTGTAGGGTCTTAACGTTCTGCAGATTTACATTCATTATTGGAAGTGGAGTGTGCCATGTTCCTCCCTTTACTAAGGGAAAACTAAGTGCTATATACACATCAATATGATGGATGTACTGCCACCCCAAAGCCAATGTATTATGAAATATGCTGATTAGAAAAAGATTAATTGTGACAATGACAGAGCAGTTGCAAGGGTTCCGTCTGTTCTGACACAAGAAATGGTCTGTAGGGTTATTTCATATTATTGGTCACTGCTACAGAATTACTAATAAGGGATGTTCTTGAGGAACATCGGGAGACTAGATGATGACCTTGGTATGCCTATTTTCCCCTGCCCTTAGCCGTTTAACAGTGCAGGGACTATTTTCCCCTGCCCTTAACAGTGCGGAGACTATTTTATTTAAATTCTAAGGTAAGGCTGGTTTTATATACTGTATCCGTTTATTGCGTCAATTGAAAATTGCTAGACTCTAGTGAATCTGTCTTGTTTTGTGGGCGCTCAAACATGATGGGCGCTCAAATGAGCAATTCAGTTGTTCTCCCCCATAGAGCATTAGTGCCGAGCGTGCGCACCCAGAAGTACCGGGTCTAGCTGCGCAAAACACAGAACCACTGACTAAAAAGGTAACAGACTAGTTGAATCTGTTTGATTTAGTTGGCTGGTTGGAAAGATAATCTTTAGATCTATGTCCAGATTAACACATTGGTATGGGAGTAAATAGAACGGAGTTAAAATGTACTTAATACAATTAAACGTAAATTATAGCATCATTCTCGTTATTTAATTGCCACACCTCGATTTAATCATCACATTGTATGATACCTCCTGCATGGAATTTTTATATAAATAATTTTAATTTCTGGAGGAGGGAGTAGGAGGTTAGATTCTCAATAAGTAGAACGTTTAGTTCAGCGTATTTGCTTTATTAAGTCTGCCCTTTACAGACTTTGGAAATGTCAGGATGTTTCTGAAGATAACAATTGCTTTAAGGCAAAAGAAAATACAACACTGGCAAGGAATTAGTGGTGGGGGGGGGGGGGGGGGAAGTATTTGACTTAGCATCTTCATTTATATTTATTTCTGATATATTCAGAATGTTACATTTCCCATCTGAACAAAACAGGTGTTTTTGGAAAAAAGTGTAACCATTTGGAAATACTGATTTCTATCTATGATAAGATGTGACCAAGTAACATATGGCATGATGGTTAGGCCCTAAATACATCTACAAGAATGTCTTCCTGTTTTATTTGAAGGTTCACCATGATGTAGGTGTTAAACAGTGAAAATATGTTTTCTATGAACGGTTATAATTATGATAACAGTCTGCAGCCATATCTGGTGCTGAAACGTACTGTAGCTTAAACTGTAAGAAGGCAATTCAATTCTGCATGATGACCACAAGCTGTTGCAGTTCAAAATGTTGACATTGATGAGTGTTGACAACAAAATGTCAGCATTGACTGAATGTCAACGTGGACATTGGCCCTCATTCCGAGTTGTTCACTCGCTAGCCGCTTTTCGCAGCATTACACACGCTAAGCCGCCGCCCTCTGGGAGTGTATCTTAGCTTAGCAGAATTGCGAACGAAGTATTCGCAATATTGCAAAAAGATTTTTCTGTGCAGTTTCTGAGTAGCTCGAGACTTACTCTTCCAGTGCGGTCAGTTCCGTGCTTGTCGTTCCTGGTTTGACGTCACAAACACACCCAGCGTTCGCCCAGACACTCCCCCGTTTCTTCAGCCACTCCCGCGTTTTTCCCAGAAACGGTAGCGTTTTTTCACACACTCCCATAAAACAGCCAGTGTCCGCCCAGAAACACCCACTTCCTGTCAATCACACTCCGATCACCAGAATGAAGAAAAAACCTCGTAATGCCGTGAGTAAAATACCAAACTTCTTAGCAAATTTACTTGGCGCAGTCGCAGTGCGAACATTGCGCATGCGCAATTAGCGGAAAATCGCTGCGATGCAAAGAAAATTACTGAGCGAACAACTCGGAATGAGGGCCATTATGTCAACATGTGACATGTCGAAGTTCACAAGGTCAGCATGGATATTGCCAGAATGTTAATATTGTGAATGCTGGCATGTGAACTTAGTGGCTCACTGGCCTCTGGAAAGACGTTAACACTAGCCCCATGCCACCAGCTGGATTGAGTTAAATCAGGGGAAAAAAATGAATCGGCTTGTCACATGATTATCATAGAGCACAGGTTCTCAAACTCGGTCCGCAGGACCCCAAACAGTTCATGTTTTCCAGGTCTCCTTACAGAATTGCAAGCAAAATAATCAGCTCCACCTGTGGCTCTTTAAAGAAAGGGGCCAGTGAGTAATGAACACACCTGTGTACCTGCTAGATCATCTGGAAAACGTGAACTGTGTGGGGTCCCGGGGACAGAGTTTGAAAACCAGTGCCATAGGGAGATACTGCAAACGTCACTGTCTCCTTCCACTGTGATAGAGAACATATGTAAGTGAAGCAAGAGCTTTGAAGACACGTGTCTTAGAGCACATGGGAAACATCAGGAATATCAATACGGACATACAGAGAATGAGAGAGCTCTCACTGGTAACTCGTCATTTTCAAAGAGCACATGGAGGTGTATGTCGCAATTTGAAAGCGTATGGTCTGGAGAAGATTAAATCTGGGGTTGAGAGGAGGAGACCTAAATAAGACCTTGTTACAGCATGAGAGTAGATTGATCTTCAGGCTGGGGACTTAACCCTGGTAGTCTTAATGAACATCAAAATTTTGGAGCATTCTTATAGAAAGGCACAAATTTTATCCTCTACTCCATACTGCCAATAGTTATGATTAACTTCTAAAACGTTCTATAAATTATTAAATGATGTTCCCTCTTCTCTTCTCTTTTTCTCTTTCTCTCTTCTGCTCCTTAATAAATTAGTTATTTTTCCTTGGTGATCCGAATTTTGAAACTGTAGTAGGATAATATGAGATGCATGTTGAATGTCGATCCGTATTGATATGGCTGCAGGCCGGTGGTCTAACAGCTGTAAAAAAAAGGTTTTGGAGGCAGAGATACCGTATGTAGTTGTCGTCGTTTTTACATATTGCAATACAAATCTTTTTGATGTTCTTCTTTTGTAAATTCTTTTTATTGAAGGGAGAGCAGTGGCTCTCTACAAATACCAACTGTTCTCGAATAAATACTCAATCGGATATATTTATTCAACTACATGCTACCTCACATTGGTGGTCATTCCGAGTTGTTCTCTCGCTGCTATTTTTTGCAGAATTGCTAATAGGCTAAAATCCGGCAGTTCTGCGCATTCGTATGCACAGCAGGGCGCACACGCTAAGCAATTTTACACAAAACTTTGCTATTTTACTTACGGGCGAACAAAGCTTTCCAATCGCTCTGCTGATCGTAGTGTGATTGACAGGAAGTGGGTGTTTCTGGGCGGAAACTGGCCGTTTTCAGGGAGTGTGCTAAAAAATGCAGGCGTGCCAGGTAAAAACGCAGGAGTGGCTGGAGAAACGGAGGAGTGGCTGGCCGGACGCAGGGCGTGTTTGTGACGTCAAACCAGGAACTAAACGGGCTGAGGTGATCGCAATCTAGGAGTAGGTCTGGAGCTACTCAGAAACTGCAAGGAAATACTTAATAGCAGAATTGCTAATCTTTCGTTAGCAATTCTGCTATGCTAAGATACACTCCCAGAGGGCGGCGGCTTTGTGTTTGCATTTCTGCTAAAAGTAGCTAGCGAGCAAACAACTCGGAATGAGGGCCCTTGTGCTAGCAATAGTGTTATAGATAAGAGGTAGTTGGAGTAAAGTTCTGTTCAATACCACATAAAGAACAATTTTTAACGAGGATGTCCGTTATTTCATTATTCTTTATATAAGTATGGAGATTTTAGGATATATATACTATCATGTTGCAGATCTAGATATACAATATCATTAGCACTATTCCAGGGTGGTATATTAATTCACCAAGGTAGTTACACACGATATTTTAGAGCCTAGCTAATACATTTGGAATTTCGAAAATATATAAAAATTCAGTATCCCGAGCGAGCATATCAGCTTCTGAGACTACTGTGCTGATTTGTAGCTAGAGAATAACATTAGTGCAGCATACAATAAGTTATTAATATTAAAAACACAAATATAGAGATTTGCTTAAAACGTTGAGTCTAATAATTACACATAATTAACCAGTGATGTTAGACTATGCAAGACACCGCAGGTTAAAATAAGGAATATTATGCTGCTCAATTTGGGCTCTACTCATCCTACCCTGTTAAACCGGGGTTTAAAAGTGGATGAAGGAAAGACTCCATAAGAGCTGCATATAACAAATAAAATATGATAACGTTATTTGTTTATTTCTCTGACGTCCTAAGTGGATGCTGGGACTCCGTAAGGACCATGGGGAATAGCGGCTCCGCAGGAGACTTGGCACAACTAAAAGAAAGCTTTAGACTACTTGTGTGCACTGGCTCCTCCCACTATGACCCTCCTCCAGACTTCAGTTAGAATCTTGTGCCCGGCTGAGCTGGATGCACACTAGGGGCTCTCCTGAGCTCCTAGAAAGAAAGTATATTTAGGTTTTGTATTTTACAGTGAGATCTGCTGGCAACAGACTCACTGCAACGAGGGACTAAGGGGAGAAGAAGCGAACCTACCTAACTGGTGGTAGCTTGGGCTTCTTAGGCTACTGGACACCATTAGCTCCAGAGGGATCGACCACAGGACCCGACCTCGCTGTTCGGTCCCGGAGCCGCGCCGCCGGCCCCCTTACAGAGCCAGAAGCAAGAAGTGTTCCTGAAAATCGGCGGCAGAAGACTTCTGTCTTCAACAAGGTAGCGCACAGCACTGCAGCTGTGCGCCATTGCTCCTCATGCACACCTCACACTCCGGTCACTGATGGGTGCAGGGCGCTGGGGGGGGGGGGGGGGTGCCCTGAGGGCAATATAAGACACCTTGGCTGGCAAATCTACACCATATATAGTCAGGAAGGCTATATAGGTGTAAAAATACCCCTGCCAGAATTCCAGAAAAAGCGGGAGAAGTCCGCCGGAAAAGGGGCGGGGCCATCTCCCTCAGCACACTGGCGCCATTTTTCCCTCACAGCTCCGCTGGAAGGACGCTCCCTGGCTCTCCCCTGCAGTGTCAAGCTACATAAGGGTAAAAAAGAGAGGGGGGGGGGGCACTAAATTTAGGCGCAGTATATATAATATAAGCAGCTATAAGGGAAAAACACTAATTTATAGTGGGATCCCTGTGTTATATAGCGCTCTGGTGTGTGCTGGCATACTCTCTCTCTGTCTCCCCAAAGGGCTTTGTGGGGTCCTGTCCTCTGTCAGAGCATTCCCTGTGTGTATGCGGTGTGTCGGAACGACTGTGTCGACATGTTTGATGAGGAGGCTTATGTGGAGGCGGAGCAGATGCCGATAAATGTGATGTCACCCCCTGCGGGGTCGACACCTGAGTGGATGGTGCTGTGGAAGGAATTACGCGACAGTGTCGACTCCTTGCATAAAAGGTTTGACGACATACCAAATGTGGGACAGCCGGCTTCTCAGCCTGTACCTGCCCAGGCGTCTCAAAAGCCATCAGGGGCTCTAAAACGCCCGCTACCTCAGATGGCAGACACAGATGTCGACACGGATACTGACTCCAGTGTCGACGACGATGAGACGAATGTAACTTCCAGTAGGGCCACACGTTACATGATTGAGGCAATGAAAAATGTGTTGAACATTTCTGATGTTACCCCCGGTACCACAAAAAAGGGTATTATGTTTGGAGAGAAAAAACTACCAGTAGCTTTTCCTCCATCTGAGGAGTTAAATGAAGTGTGTGAAGAAGCGTGGGCTTCCCCTGATAAGAAACTGATAATTTCTAAGAGGTTACTAATGGCGTACCCTTTCCCGCCAGAGGATAGGTCACGTTGGGAAACATCCCCTAGGGTGGATAAAGCGCTCACAGGCTTGTCAAAGAAGGTGGCACTACCGTCTCTGTATACGGCCGCCCTGAAGGAATCTGCTGATAGAAAGCAGGAGGCTATCCTGAAGTCTATATATACACACACAGGTGTTATACTGAGACCAGCTATTGCTTCAGCGTGGATGTGCAGTGCTGCAGCTGCGTGGTCAGATTCCCTGTCGGAAAATATTGATACCCTAGACAGGGACACAATATTGCTAACCGTAGAGCATATTAAAGACGCACTTTTATACATGAGGGATGCACAGAGGGATATTTGCCGGCTGGCATCTAAAATAAGTGCAATGTCCATTTCTGCCAGGAGAGGGTTATGGACTCGGCAGTGGACAGGAGATGCAGATTCAAAAAGGCACATGGAAGTTCTGCCTTATAAGGGTGAGGAGTTGTTCGGGGATGGTCTCTCGGACCTCGTTTCCACAGCAACAGCTGGGAAGTCTACATTTTTACCCCATGTTCCCTCACAGCCAAAGAAAGCACCGTATTATCAGGTACAGTCCTTTCGGCCCAATAGGGGCAAGCGGGTTAAGGGCGCGTCCTTTCTGCCCAGAGGCAGAGGTAGAGGGAAAAAGCTGCAGCATACAGCCAGTTCCCAGGAGCAAAAGTCCTCCCCCGCTTCCTCTAAGTCCACAGCATGACGCCGGGGCTCCACAGGCGGAGCCAGGTACGGTGGGGGCCCGTCTCAAATATTTCAGAAATCAGTGGGCTCGCTCACGGGTGGATCCCTGGATCTTTCAAGTAGTATCTCAGGGGTACAAGCTGGAATTCGAGACGTCGCCCCCCCGCCGTTTCCTCAAATCTGCCTTACCACCCACTCCCTCAGGCAGGGAGGCAGTGTTACAGGCAATTCACAAGCTGTATTCACAACAGGTGATAGTAAAGGTGCCCCTACTTCAACAAGGACGGGGTTACTATTCCACAATGTTTGTGGTACCGAAACCGGACGGTTCGGTGAGACCCATTTTAAATTTGAAATCCTTGAACACATATATGAAAAAATTCAAGTTCAAGATGGAATCGCTCAGGGCGGTTATTGCAAGCCTGGACGAGGGGGATTACATGGTATCACTGGACATCAAGGATGCTTACCTGCATGTCCCCATTTACCATCCTCACCAGGAGTACCTCAGATTTGTGGTACAGGATTGTCATTACCAATTCCAGACATTGCCGTTCGGTCTATCCACGGCTCCAAGGGTCTTACCAAGGTAATGGCCGAAATGATGATACTCCTTCGAAAGAAGGGAGTTTTAATTATCCCGTACTTGGACGATCTCCTGATAAAGGCGAGGTCCAGGGAGCAGTTGTTGGTCGGGGTAGCACTATCTCGGGAGGTGCTACAACAGCACGGCTGGATTCTAAATATTCCAAAGTCACAGCTGGTCCCTACGACACGTCTACTGTTCCTGGGGATGGTTCTGGACACAGAACAGAAAAAAGTGTTTCTCCCGGAGGAGAAGGCCAAGGAGCTGTCATCTCTAGTCAGAGGCCTCCTAAAACCAAAACAGGTGTCGGTGCATCACTGCACGCGGATCCTGGGAAAGATGGTAGCTTCCTACGAAGCAATTCCATTCGGCAGGTTCCATGCAAGAACCTTTCAGTGGGACCTGTTGGACAAGTGGTCCGGATCGCATCGGCTGATAACCCTGTCTCCAAGGGCAAGGGTGTCTCTGCTGTGGTGGCTGCAGAGTGCTCATCTTCAAGAGGGCCGCAGATTCGGCATACAGGACTGGGTCCTGGTGACCACGGATGCCAGCCTTCGAGGCTGGGGGGCAGTCACACAGGGAAGAAACTTCCAAGGACTATGGTCAAGTCAGGAGGCTTCCCTGCACATAAATATTCTGGAACTGAGGGCCATTTACAATGCCCTAAGTCAGGCAAAACCCCTGCTTCAAAACCAGCCGGTACTGATCCAGTCAGACAACATCACGGCGGTCGCCCATGTAAACCGACAGGGCGGCACGAGAAGCAGGACGGCGATGGCAGAAGCCACAAGGATTCTCCGATGGGCGGAAAATCACGTGTTAGCACTGTCAGCAGTGTTCATTCCGGGAGTGGACTTCCTCAGCAGGCACGACCTCCACCCGGGAGAGTGGGGACTTCATCCAGAAGTCTTCCAACTGATTGTAAACCATTGGGAAAGGCCACAGGTGGACATGATGGCGTCCCGCCTAAACAAAAAGCTAGAAAAGTATTGCGCCAGGTCAAGAAACCCGCAGGCGATAGCTGTGGACGCTCTAGTGACACCGTGGGTGTACCGGTCGGTTTGTGTGTTCCCTCCTCTTCCTCTCATACCAAAGGTACTGAGGATAATAAGGAGAAGAGGAGTAAGAACTATACTCATTGTTCCGGATTGGCCAAGAAGAGCTTGGTACCCGGAACTTCAAGAAATGATCTCAGAGGACCCATGGCCTCTGCCGCTCAGACAGGACCTGCTGCAGCAGGGGCCCTGTCTGTTCCAAAACTTACCGCGGCTGCGTTTGACGGCATGGCGGTTGAACACCGGATCCTGAAGGAAAAGGGCATTCCGGAGGACGTCATTCCTACGCTGATTAAAGCTAGGAAAGAAGTAACGGCAAACCATTATCACCGCATATGGCGTAAATATGTTGCGTGGTGTGAGGCCAGGAAGGCCCCAATGGAAGAATTTCAGCTGGGCCGTTTCCTGCACTTTCTACAGTCAGGGGTGACTATGGGCCTAAAATTGGGTTCCATTAAGGTCCAGATTTCGGCTCTATCGATTTTCTTCCAGAGAGAACTGGCTTCACTACCTGAAGTTCAAACTTTTGTTAAGGGAGTGCTGCATATTCAGCCCCCTTTTGTGCCTCTAGTGGCACCTTGGGATCTCAACGTGGTGTTGGATTTCCTAAAGTCACATTGGTTTGAGCCACTTAAGACCGTGGAATTGAAATATCTCACGTGGAAAGTGGTCATGTTGTTGGCCTTGGCTTCGGCCAGGCGTGTATCAGAATTGGCGGCTTTGTCATGTAAAAGCCCTTATCTGATTTTCCATATGGATAGGGCAGAATTGAGGACTCGTCCCCAATTTTTCCCTAAGGTGGTGTCAGCCTTTCATCTGAACCAACCTATCGTGGTGCCTGCGGCTACTAAAGACTTGGAGGCTTCCAAGTTGTTGGATGTAGTCAGGGCCCTGAAAATTTGTTTCCAGGACAGCTGGAGTCAGAAAGACTGACTCGCTATTTATCCGGTATGCGCCCAACAAGTTGGGTGCACCTGCTTCAAAGCAGACTATTGCTCGCTGGATCTGTAGTACGATTCAGCTTGCACATTCTGCGGCTGGACTGCCGCATCCTAAATCAGCAAAAGCCCATTCCACGAGGAAGGTGGGCTCTTCTTGGGCGGCTGCCCGAGGGGTCTCGGCTCTACAACTTTGCCGAGCAGCTACTTGGTCGGGGTCAAACACATTTGATAAATTCTACAAGTTTGACACCCTGGCTGAGGAGGACCTAGAGTTTGCCCATTCGGTGCTACAGAGTCATCCGCGCTCTCCCGCCCGTTTGGGAGCTTTGGTATAATCCCCATGGTCCTTACGGAGTCCCAGCATCCACTTAGGATGTCAGAGAAAATAAGAATTTACTCACCGGTAATTCTATTTCTCGTAGTCCGTAGTGGATGCTGGGCGCCCATCCCAAGTGCGGATTGTCTGCAATACTTGTATATAGTTATTGTTTAACTAAAGGGTTATTGTTGAGCCATCTGTTGAGAGGCTCAGTTGTTATCATACTGTTAACTGGGTATTGTATCACGAGTTATACGGTGTGATTGGTGTGGCTGGTATGAGTCTTACCCGGGATTCAAAATCCTTCCTTATTGTGTCAGCTCTTCCGGGCACAGTATCCTAACTGAAGTCTGGAGGAGGGTCATAGTGGGAGGAGCCAGTGCACACCAGTAGTCTAAAGCTTTCTTTTAGTTGTGCCCAGTCTCCTGCGGAGCCGCTATTACCCATGGTCCTTACGGAGTCCCAGCATCCACTACGGACTACGAGAAATAGAATTACCGGTGAGTAAATTCTTATTTTTGTATGCTTTGGTAATTATTTAGTGTGAAGCAGTACTACAGTAGCGAACGGAACATTAGGCTTTAATATATTTCAAACAGTATGAGAGCTGTGTTGAATAACTATGGCAACAGGTTGCGGGACCGCCCCAATAGCAAGACTGGGGGGCGGGGCAGCTACCGGAGTTACGAGAGACGCGATCAAACTGAGAAATATATACTTGGTTGTAGTGACGGACAATATGGCTATGCCTATGATCATACACTAAAATGATATCTCCAGCACAGCATCGGCAACGAAAAGGGAGAATTTAGAAGTTAAATGTGTTGCACATCATAAAGCTGCAGAATAGCAGTGATCGGTGTAACAAGTTGTAGTAAGTCACAAATAGAACGAGAGCCGCGTCAGGTAACTAGGGTAACAAGACGCGGGACCGCTCCATTAGCAAAATAAGGGGTTGCCGAAATTCTGAGACGTGATAAGAGCTGAGGGAGGTACAATAAATAAATAAATAAATAAGATAATGGGCACTTGAGCTGTGCTGGGGATCACACAACAGACCTATACTCGTCTAGTAAGCTAAGGCAATGGAACGGGTGAATACATATTGCATAGCATGAAATATGGATTTGCCGTGATTGCAATTTGTAACATGTAACCCAATACCTGGATAGTTACCAATTAGATACTAGACAGGCAAAGCTGCATACAAGTAGTAACACCTGGACATCACCTCGTATACCCAGGTGGAGATTTTAACTGACTAATCAACGTGAGTTCTAACAGGACACTAGGCCCTACACAGTACACACTGGACGATTTTCTGAAAGATATGAACGATCTCGTTCATAAATGAACGAGAACTCGTTCATATCTTTCAGTGTGGAGACTCCAGCGATGAACGATGCGCGTCCCCGCACTCGTTCATCGCTGGTCTCCCGTCGGCTGTGCATGCAGGCCAATATGGACGATCTCGTCCATATTTGCCTGCACTTCAATGCAGCCGCGTGACGGGGGGAGTGAAGAAACTTCACTCCCCCCGTCACTGCCCCCCCGCCGCCGGGTCGCTCGTCGGCCGTATCCGCCGTCGGGCAGCTCAGCGGCGGGTCGGCCAGTGTGTAGGGCCAGTGATATCAGTCCTCATAAAGAGAACAGCAGTTGGTTAATAGGTGTAGATGACGAGTTCTCTATCTACTACATAAGGCAGTAACTAGTGATGATGGTTTACTTCCTGATGAAGCCGCCCAAGGTGAAACATACATGTAGAGCAGGCTTTTTCAACCAGTGTGCCGTGGCACACTAGTGTGCCGCAACCAGTTGCAAGGTGTGCCGCGGAGCCAGAGCAGCTGCCTGCACCTCTCAGAGTGAACTGTTGGCCTGGGCTCTTCTTAGAGGATCAGTCGTGCTCCCGCCGTGACCTATGCCTTGAAGATGCGGCGGTGTGATATCATAGGTCACGGCCGCCGCGTCTCACCACCCAGCCAGCCCACCCGCCTGTATACACATCTTCCAGTTCCCGCCTGCATACACAGCTTTCCTTGCCCACCCACACCTGCCCGACCCCTGCTCAGTATTCGCAGCACTCCACTATGAAGAATCCCCGCCACTATGAAGAATCCCTGCCACTGAGAGACAGGGAGGAGGACAGCTGACAGGAAGGGGCTAATATTTGTTATGTAATTTCTCCTGTGTGGAGCAATAGAATTTATGGATTTATGTATTTATGGGGGGAACAATGTGAGTTCATGTGGGGAGCAACATGATTCATGCGGGGAGCAATGTGATTGGCCTACACAAGAAAAAAAAAAACAATGTATGTGTGAAATGTTTTTTTTTTTTTTTACTGTGAGGGCCAATGTGTGTTTTTTGTTTTTTTCTGTGGGGAACTGATGGTGTGCCTTCGCAATTTTAAAATAGTGTTCGGTGTGCCGCGAGTAAAAAAAGGTTGAAAATCACTGATGTAGAGGGTTCTAAAGGTAACCTGACCAGCTGAAGGCTCCAATGGCAATCTGATCAGCTAGCAGTAAGGACTCAAAAAGTTATGTATTTGAATTTGATTTTGACAATGCAGTTCTGGTATTTACTATTATCAAGTTGGGTATAAGAGATTAAGAGCAAGTTTGATGAATATGTTCTTCTGTACATTAAGTAGAACTATTTATATCCAGCAGTGGTATTGAAATAACAACTATTAGAATAATATATATCGTACTGGTAAGAGGAACATTACATTGTCTTTGCACACTCTATTGTCACCATATGCACTCGCTCACTTCTCCCCTGATGCCGAGTTAAATTTGAATGTGATGAGAGGAAGCAGCAGCGGTGAGTGGTGACTTTCAGTGAGGCTTTATATACTCCTACTAATATTCCATATTCCCTCTATGGGAATCTAATTATTTTGTAAATCTATTGCCCTTCCTTTTTCCTCCCTTCTAATCTTCTGAGCCCTCTCACCGGTGGTTACAACTGTGGCAGGACGATTTTCAGTAGCTGAAAGCAGAAGCTCATCTTTACTATTTATCCTCTAAACCCACTCACTAGCCTTTGATGTTTCGATGATCAGTGTAACGATGGTTAGAATCCGTGATGATTTCACATCATTACCGTTAGTATTTGCTCGCTAACCATCAATCTTTTGAAAGGAGTCGCAACGTGAAGGTGAGGAAGCAGCGGTGGGTGATAATTCTTTCTTATACTTGCTCTTTAGAATTAAATAACTATTTTTTCTCTTGATATTTGCAATTTATTGTGTATCTAAATTTACACTGTAAATATACTTTACCAAGGGCCATCTTTTACTTTGTAACTGAAAGATTTGTCTTTACAATACGATATAGTTATTGCTACAAAGTATTCATTCATTTAATTTTGCTACACCCTGTAATATAGTATATATCAAAGTTATTAATCAACTGGCTACAAAAGTACAAGATGTGAGGCTGTGAGAACTACTTTCTCGGTTTTCTCTGTCCTCATTTCTATTCTGCTTATTTTGACGTTAGTATTGGGACACCAGATATAGCAGTGACAGTGTAAAATTAGGGATCCGGTCTGAAGATCGACAGTGTCTAGGTCGGCCACTATAGGTCGACAGGGTCAGAAGGTCGACAGGGACAGAAGGTCGACATGTTCTAGGTCGACATTAGTTTTTTAAAAAAAATCTTTTTTTTTTTACTTTTTCATACTTAACGATCCACGTGGACTACAATTGGAATGGTAATCTGTGCCGAGCGAAGCGGTAGCGGAGTGAGGCACCTTGCCCTTGCTCGCCATGCGAAGGGACACTGTGCACTAATTGGAGTACCTGGTAACTCTACGAAGAAAACGACACCAAAAAACCCCATTAAAAACTCACGTTGACCTGTCGACCTAGAACATGTCGACCTTCTGACCCTGTCAACCTAGTGACTGTCCACCTATAGTGGTCGACCTAAACATTGTCGACCTAGACACTGTCGATCTAATGATCCACACCCGTAAAATTAGTAGTGTAGTTGAAATTTGTTAAGCAGAAAATGAAGCAATATAGAGCAGTGAAAAGTATGTTAATGGAAATGCTGTAATTACTGCACATCATATACAACACTGTTATGAATCAATGCTAATATTCAATATTTCTAAATAAATAACTGATATATGTGGTAAAATATCCAGTACAACAAATTACAGGTTGATAGCATTTTATTATATAAATGTTTAATGTATGTTCTGTCTATAAGTGAGTCCACAGATAAAAATGAAATTTTAACAGTATAAGTACAAATACATTTGTTAAGAGTGCCCCGTAAAAAATAGTTTTATTTTTCTTTTCTCTATATGTTCTATTTTAACTCTTGGGAGCACCACCGGGCCTTTATATGCAGGGTTAGGTTTGACTGAACCGCTGTAACAATGACATTAGTGTATAACTGAATATGAACATACTACAAGATATTCCGGTCACAGTAGATTAAACAGTAGTCACTTATTTGTTTAGTGACTATACCAGTGCACCGACCTCTTACCCTTTCCTCTCCTTACAGAATTACAAGCTAAATAATTGGCTCCACCTGTGGCTCTTTAAAAAAAAAAAAAGGGGTCAGTGAGTTATGAACACACCTGTGCACCTGCTAGGTCATCTGGAAAATGTGAACTGTGTGGGGTCCCGGGGACAGAGTTTGAAGACCAGTGTCATAGGGAGATACACACACACACACACACACACACACACACACACACACACACACACACACACACACACACACAGAATGATATATATATATATATATATATATATACACACACACACGCACATGCAAAGAATGATTTATATACACACACACACACACACACACACACACACACACACACACACACTTGACCAAAATGTATTACTCTACTGTAATGAAAGGCTAACGCTACTCATCACCTCTATGGGACCTGGTGGGGCAAAAGGTTTGCACAGCCGCTGGCGCTGACATTACAGTTATGATGCTCCATAATTTTGATGGGCTGGTAACTATGTCTCTCTCTCTCTCTCTCTCTCTCTCTCTATATATATATATATATCTATATCTATCTATGTGTGTGTGTGTGTGTGTGTGTGTGTGTGTAAAATTAGTTGGTAATGTTCATTGGTAATGTTCAGACTAGGATTCTTTTGGCAGGGTGCTGACCACTGAGGAGAGCACATTTTCATTATGAATGGCAAATTTTGGATGGAGATGCTGGGCTGCCCCCGCAAACTTGAGTAGCTGCACTGCCAGCTCCTATACTGTGAGCAGAGTGCTGTATGTAATGTCACAGTGCAGCACCCTTGGAGGATGACACCAGGGGGTGGGCCGCACCCACCTAGTGATGCAACTGCCCAAAATTCACAAGCCACACAATAGTGCCCCCAATTCACATTATGCCACACCAGGGCCGGCTCCAGGCCTACTAGCACCCTGAGCGCGAGAAAATGTAAAAGCGCCCCCCCCCCCATGCGCGCGTCGAAGGCGCGCGCTCCCAGAAAAGTGGGTGTGGCCTCTGGAAAAGTGGGCGTGGCCTCGTAACTTCATATCAGCAGCCTTACACATAGCCACAGTAGTGTTCCTTACACACAATGTCTCCAGTATAGTGCCAGATACACATAATGTGCAGTGCCAGCTACACATGACATGCCCCGCAGCAGTGCCAGCTACACATGACATGCCCCGCAGCAGTGCCAGCTACACATGACATGCCCCGCAGCAGTGCCAGCTACACATGACATGCCCCGCAGCAGTGCCAGCTACACATGACATGCCCCGCAGCAGTGCCAGCTACACATGACATGCCCCGCAGCAGTGCCAGCTACACATGACATGCCCCACAGCAGTGCCAGCTACACATGACATGCCCCACAGCAGTGCCAGCTACACATGACATGCCCCCCAGCAGTGCCAGCTACACATGATAGTGTTCACTTTTTAGGGCATGGTGCTGATCACAGGGAGGGCACATTTTTAAGTTAGGAGGGCAAAATGATGTACATAATGCTTGTTGTTCCCATACCTATATGTCAAAGCATGGACAGTGCGTGCCGAAGGCGCGCAGCAAAAATTAAGGGGAGTTACTTCGTGGGGAAGGTACGTGGCCACATAATAGTGGCAATTTGCATTACACCACACAGTAGTGCAGCTAATACACACTGCACCAGGTAGAACCTCCTATACACTTTGCGCCAGGCACAGCACTGAGACGCATTGCACCAGGGAGATAACTGAGACACATTGCCTAGCCACAGACGCCTAGCGGGAACACTACATAACATGCTCCCCAGCAGTGCCAGCTACACGTGACATGCTCCCCAGCAGTGCCAGCTACACGTGACATGCCCCCCAGCAGTGCCAGCTACACGTGACATGCCCCCCAGCAGTGCCAGCTACACGCGACATGCCCCCCAGCAGTGCCAGCTACACGCGACATGCCCCCCAGCAGTGCCAGCTACACGCAACATGCTCCCCAGCAGTGCCAGCTACACGCGACATGCCACCCCCCCAGCAGTGCCAGCTACACGTGACATGCCCCCCCCAGCAGTGCCAGCTACATAAATGGCCACACAGTGCCAGATATGCACCCACAGTTCAGATACATAAATGCCCCCAAAGTGCCAGATACATAAATGCCTCCACAGTGCAGATATGCCCCCCACAGTGCCAGATACATAAATGCCTCCACAGTGCCAGATACATAAGTGCCCACACAGTGCCAGATATAAAAATGCCCACACAGTGCCAGATATGCCCCCACAGGGCCAGATACATAAATGCCCCCAGTGCCAGATACATAAATGCCCACACATTGCCAGATGCATAAATGCCCCCAGTGCCAGATGCATAAGTGCCCACACAGTGCCAGATGCATTATTGCCCCCCACAGTGTCAGATACATTAATGCCCCCACAGTGCCAGATACATTAATGCCCCCAGTGCCAGATATGCCCCCACAGTGCCAGATAAATAAATGCCCCCCACAGTGCCAGATAAATAAATGCCCCCCACAGTGCCAGATAAATAAATGCCCCCACAGTGCCAGATAAATAAATGCCCCCAGTGCCAGATAAATAAGTGCCCCCACAGTGCAGATATACCCCCACAGTGCCAGATACATAAATACCCCCACAGTGCCGATATGCCCCCCCAGTGCCAGATACAGAAATGCCCCCACAGTGCCAGATACATACATGCCCCCACAGTGCAGATACATAAATGCCCCCACAGCGCAGATATGCCCCCACAGTGCCAGATACATTAATGCCCCCTCACAGTGCACAGATAAATGTCCCGTCCCCCCGCAGTGCCAGATAAATGAATGCCCCCCACAGTGCCAGATAAATGAATGCCCCCCACAGTGCCAGATAAATGAATGCCCCCCACAGTGCCAGATAAATGAATGCCCCCCACAGTGCCAGATAAATGCCACCCACAGTGCCAGATAAATGCCCCCCACAGTGCCAGATAAATGCCCCCCACAGTGCCACATATGCCCCCAGTACCTGCTGTGCCGAGGGAGGGGGAGTGCTGCTGTGCGCGCCCGCTGTCTGTGCTGTCTGCGCGCGCTGAGCAGCGCCGGTGTCTGACATCAGACGCCGGCGCCGCATAGCGCACAC
Organism: Pseudophryne corroboree; assembly: GCF_028390025.1. Lineage (NCBI taxonomy): Eukaryota > Metazoa > Chordata > Amphibia > Anura > Myobatrachidae > Pseudophryne > Pseudophryne corroboree. The sequence goes on along the minus strand of NC_086455.1, from coordinate 79,679,753 downwards.
AGCGGCGGCGCACACAGCAGTGTCAGCAGGGACAGCAGGGGAGATCAGGGCCGGCTCCAGGCTCCGACATGGTGGCGCCAGCGCACGGCGCCCATTAAGGGTGGCGCCCTGCGCGGCCGCTCGAGTCGAACATGCCTCGAGCCGGCCCTGTGCCACACAGTAGACAGTAGTGCCCCTTATTACATTAAACCAGACCGTAGTGCCCCTTATTTATTTTACTCCAGACAGTAGTGCCCACAATTCATATTACAATGCAAAACAGTGCCCACAATTCACATTTTGCCACGGAGTGGTGACCACAGTTCACATTATGCCACAAAGTAGTGCCCCTTACTCACATTATGCCACAGTAGTGCCTTTTATTCACATTATACCACACAGTACTTGACCCTTATTCATTTTATGCCACCATTGTAATATGTATTGAATGCACTGTCTGGCTCAGTGGACACCTACAGTATAAGTTGTACTTTAGAGTTCCAAGCCTCTGCACTATAGAAAGTTAAAGGGTTTGAGGTGGCTCATGGCAGGGAGGTCCCAGTCTGTGTGTTGTAATGGCTGGAGTTGTGATTGTCTGAATCTGATAGCTGGAAACACTGGGCTGTGTTTATGATGATAAATTGGTGACTACCAATAAAACTCACCGGCACTGGGATGATGGTGATGCGTCTAGAGCAATAATGGGCAGTTAGGATGGTTGGTCACTTGCCCCTTGTGTCAGCAACGTGGATCACCAGCAATTCAAGTTGATGGTGAAACTGTCCCTGCAGCTGGAGTTGGTGGTGACTGTTGCCATGTTTGGACTCTAAGCTGGCAGTGTGGTCCAGGGGCGTAGAGAGGGAGGCCGTGCCTGGTAATGCAGGGATGTGACCTAATCAAGGAAGCCACGGCCACACTCCCTGCATTGCCCCACACCCCTCTTTTAAAAAAAACTACTTTTAAAATTTAGTTCTTACCTGCACAAGGGGGTGTCATTTGCCCCTCAGCCAGGGGCAGATCCATAGGGGCAGGATCAGTGTGATCTGACTCCCGTCCCCCCTCCTGCAGACAGAGGATGACTAAAGCCTCCCAAGATCCATGCAGCCCAGTACACAGTAGAGTGTGCTGGCTGCTGGGGAGAGAGAGAGGCTGCTGCCATCCGCTTGCCGTCCCCTCCCCCAGCTACTCACTTCCACCCAGCGTGTGGGTAAGAGAGCAGGTGCCAGGGTACCCACTGCTGAGTGCTGCGGTGTGATGGTGAGTGACAGGGACACTGGCAGCTGGGCGGATGACACACAGACACACGCATACACTCGCGCACACACACACACACACACACACACACACACCATCACTCACTCTTTATATTTAGAGAACCTCTACATGGTGGAATGTGTGTAAGGGGCTACCTGGTGCAATGTGTATAAGGGGCTTTACCTGGTGTAATGTGTGTGAGGGGCTCTACCTGGCACAATGTATATAAGTGGTTCTACCTGGCGCAGTGTGTATAAGGGACTCTACCTGGTGTAAAATGTGTAAGGGGCTCTGCCCGGAGCAATGTGTGTAAGGGTCTCTACCTGTCGTAACGTATATGTGTATATGTGTATGTATATATAAATATATATATATATATATATATATATGTATATACATATAATATGGGGCTCTACCTGGTTTAATGTATATAAAAGTATAAAAGGGGCTCTGACTTGTGCAACAGGTATAAAAGGGTCTTTTCCTGGTGTAACGTCTATAAAAGGCAGGTGTATGATCGGCGATCATCATCTAGATAGCCTTTGTAAATTTCCTCTCACTGAATCCTCTTATTACATATTATAAAACAATACTGGGAAATACCACTAAAAATATTAAGCAGTTTTCAAATGGGCGAGATACAACCAGTGGTGCACCCAAGCATCTCCCCCCTCCCCTCTTTTATGGTTCCTGAGCTGCACTGTTATTCTGAGCTGCTGTCACTCAGCCTCCGGCACCAGTCCAGCCTGCTCCCTTTTTCCAGATACATTTCAGTGCACTGAATGAGAAATTCTGTTTTAAAAATAATAAAATAAAAACTCTAATAGGCAGAGAAATAACCTTAAACTGGAAATACATTGAAAATAGAAACTAGGCATTATTGCAAGTAAGCTGTCCAGAGTAGATCATGCATCCTTTCTCAGATATTGACAACTAGCTGAATACCCGTGCTTTGCTACGGATTTTTAAGTATAATCACAGAGATGAAAAGAGCTGGTATTCAAGCAAATTTAATACTGCCTTTAAAATAGGCTCCCTTGTTGTAGGATGTTGTTGAGAACTGGTAGCATCAAAGTGCCCCTCCATGAATTTGTAGTCTCTGTCTTATTTTCTGGACAACAGAATATACCTAAAGCATACTTCCCAACATTAGGAAAAGTAGAAGGACGCCTTGGTGCGGCGTAGCCGCACCTGTCCGAAAAGTGGTGTGGCCTACGTAAAGGGGCGTGTCTTTGTGGGGGTGTCGCGATTGCGAGCCATGTGCCCATTTTCCATCACTACGGGGGCATGGCCAGCGCTCTTTCAGCTGCTGGCGTGCCCTCTGCCCCTCCGTCTCTAATCAATAAACGCTGTGTGCATGCGCACAGCATCTATTCACCGTGACTGACAGGAGCCTCCCAACTGCCCACCCCCCACCGCGGGACACTGTGGCCTGGGGGTGGGACAGCGGAACAGTCTCCAAAAATTGGACTGTCCTGCAAAAATCTAGACCATTGGGAGGTATGCCTAAAGTTAACTGGTTAATTTTATCACAGATGATCAGCAATTAGACCTACAACCGGATATGCTCCGCCCGCTGCTCCCAATCTTTGTTAGACTGCTCCTCCGGATGGGCCTACCCCAGATTGATGCTGTCAAAAGACTGGCGCTGAAAATAATCTGCCTCCTTTTCTGTCCCATTCCGTCTCTGATGCTGCCCTGCTCAATGCTGTAAATGCTGGGACGACAGGCCAAGCTCCACCCACTGTATGTTAAATATGTAAGGTTTGCAGGAATAGTCTGACTCTATTCCAGAGGGCACTAGGTCTCCTTGCCTAGCTTCTTGCTCTCCTTAGGGCTCCTCCTTTGAGGTAAAAATTTAAATATTTTTGCACAACACTTAAGGTCACTAGGTAACCTTTACACAGCAGATAAGCAGTTGCTGACTATCAAACTTTCCTCAAATGCATTTAAGAGTCAAAATGCCTATCCTTTCCTCCTATTGCTCTCTGAGAGGTTTGGCAATGTTTAGTTCAAGTGACAGGTTAACCTCTGATAATTGAGACACTGTCCTCTCCTGACTGGACACAAGTTGGTTAAGTACTTAAAAGGCTGGACTTCCTTGCCAGTGGCAGTTGAAGAGCAGTCTATTATTCAAATAGGGAAGCCACATCCGGCGATGTTTGGCAGTGTTTAGGGGTGGCATTTGATGTGGCTTCCTTATATAAATAATGAACTGCTGTGCTACTGCCACTGGCAAGGAAGTCCAGGAAAAGAGCATTGTGTCCTCCCCACTCCGCGACTTGGTATCGCAGGCACCATGCACTCTTTATAGCCTTGGCTGGATGGGTTGTCTTAACTCTCCTCTGTGAGGGGGTGAATTCCCAGTTATCATCTCACCCCTTTTAACCCCTTTGTGGGTGGAATTTTGAAAAATCCCTTCTTAGGGTGCCTACGTCACAATAGCAAGCTACTGTACAAATTTCAAGTTCCTAGTCCTAATGGTTCAGGAGATTTTGTGATGAGTCGGTGGTATTTGCCATTTATTGTGTGTGTATACATACATAATTGGGACTTGGAATCAAGTAGCTTGTACCAGCATTATCTTTTAATATAATATAGTTTTATGGAACTGATATACTAACCCAAGGCCTATAGGGGCTTCGGTGCAAATTTCGGGATGGCCTCTGCCCATCATACAGTACTGTGCAAAAGTTTTAGGTAGGTGTGGAAAAAATACTGAAAAGTAAAAATTCTTTCAAAAACAGAAGTGTGAATAGTTTTTGAAGAAACAGTTTTTTATAGAACTCGGCAGGGAGGTTGTTCCAAACATCTTGGCGAACTAACCACAGATCTTCTGTCAATGTAGGCTTGCTCAAATTCTTCTGTCTCTTCATGTTATACCAGATAGTATGTTTGGAACAACCTTCCTGCAGAGTTCCTTCAAAAACTCTGTGCACGTGTACCTAGTAGAGTTGATTCTGTTTTGAAGGCAAAGGGTGGCCACACCAATTATTGATTTGATTTAGAATTCTCTTCTGTTCATTCACTTTGCAGTTTGTTAATCGATAAAAATAAACTATTAACACTTCTATTTAGGAAAGCATTCTTACTTTGCAGCATATTTTTCACACATTACTAAAACTTTTCACAGTATGTTGCTGTACTAGAGAGATGGGGTGTTAAGGATTTGAAGAGACATGCCTTTGGAAATGGAACTTCTCTGCCAATGTTGTTGTTGGCTAAAGAGGTCAATATTTGTGTCCTGCACGGAATTTCAGTTGACTCTCTTGGTTAGGAAACTGAGGTGTGGGGTGGTGTTGCCAACTTCAGCCAGTGGTATTCTAGCTTTCATTTTATAAACTGTTCTAGATAAATGATAGCTGGAATCTTATTGGTTATGGGGAACAGCTCTACTTATCTTTAGATGTTTGATAAATTTCCCCCTGAGCTCTGTAAGCCAATGATAACTCTGACCGATAATAGTCCCATCTCCCAAGAGGGCGTTTATTCCTCCACTCACTGCTCCACCTCTGTGGCAAGTGAGCCCCACAGCAGCCACTAGAATGCTTGCTGGTAATCGGTTTCATAATGATGACACAATGATGCCAAATGTATACTATTAATTTCGTCATCCCTGTACGTATCCCACACAGGGATAGTGATTCGCCTCCATTGCGGTCTGAACTACATCTTCAGATTGCCTAGACGTCAATGTGTATTAGGGCCAAAGCCATAGCTCCAAACTGTACTGATTTCCACGGGTTGGGGGGGTGGGGGTAGCAGTTGGGAGGCTCCTGCACTTGCTGCTCTGCTTAGCAGAGCAGCAGTGAATAGACACTGTATGTATGCGCACAGCATCTATATAGTGGAGACAGAGGGAGAGGGGGCATGCCAGCAGCTCACAGAGTGATGAAAACAAGCTTCGTCCTCTCTTCTGAATGTTGGGTGGTATGCCAAAGCAACCAAAAGTTCTGATCAGAATGTGATTGGAATATGGTGGTGTTTTATATCCGTGCTGTAATTAGCCATGTGCAGTGGTTGGGGCACACAGGAGCTGGTTAATTGAATAAGTTGCAGGGTGACTGAATGTGTCTATTTCTTGCTGTCCTAATATTGGAAAATCTGCTGTTTAGTAATTAAGCACTTATTATCATTACATTTAAATGTAATGGATTATTGTTAGTCATGACATATTATGCAGGTTTCCAGTAATTATTCTTTTGGGTACTCCATAATTCTCTTCCCGCTGTAGATGAGCATTTTTCAAGGTTCGAAATTAGCTTCACAAGAAGTGATTGTCCATAATGAAAATAGATAAGGTTAGCTGGCAGCAGTGTGTAAACATATTCCGCTGAACGCCCTGTTCTCGTTGCCTGGATACCTATGTGAGGTGAATGTGTGCATTTGAAGAAGCATGACTTGCTTTGGGAAGGTCTGGCCATCAACCAAATGCGATTTGGCAGCTGGAAGATTTTCTGTTTATATACGGAATATGGCTAAAATCAGATCCTTACATTTGCACAACAAAAATTCTCCAGTGTGACAGATTTTATGGTAATCACAGTGTCAAATTGGTTTGCAGAAGCCCACATGAAATTACTGTGTTTTTTTTTTAAATTAAAATTATACAGTAATTCCCACTTAATACAGCATGTTTTAGCAGCAGCGCATCCTTTTTTTCGTTTTGTGGTTGCAGTTTCCTGTAGGCAAGTGGTAATAAACTGCCATTGGTGGTCACTTTCACCCCAACTAAATGATAATCAAAAGCGACAAATGTTAATTGCGCTCTATTCTTTTCCTGCTCGCCAAGCTGCCCCTTCCCCAGCAACCTCACAAAAAACGCATATTACATACCCTCCAACATTTTACACATAAAAATCGGTACAAATTACAAAAGAGGGCGTGGCCACAGGCTTTTCCTATACTTTCAATGGAGGTTTGGAGAGCCAAAAATCGGAACAGACCTTAAAAAAAGAAAAAGAAAAAAAAAAAGGTACTGTACCTGCTAAAAAGGTACAGTTGGAGGGTATGATATTACCTGACATTTTTAATAACTGTGGACTTCTGAGTTGGAGAACATCAGAGATCACGTCAGCATTGATAGTGTTTAATTACTGGGAGGAACTGCAGGCCAGGAAGAACGGGGAAAATATTACAACAAAGATGCAATCTCATCAGACCTTTAAAAATAAATAAATAACTAAAGTGAATGTCGACATATCACACCACACCATATTGAGATAAAAATGTCACCTTGGTCATAATATGTATACATTATTCCATATTGGCAGATATTTAAACATGAAGCAATACAAATGGTACAATGTATTAAGCTGCGGGATGTAAAACCACCAGAAATAAGTTATCGTTTTTGTAGATGTGGCTCTGCCAGGTGAAATTGCTGGAATCACATTCTTTTTCAACTGCTGTATCTTACATAGGTGGCAAAATATCGAATGCAATGTGTAAAAAAACCCACAAAAGAAAACCCCTCCCTTGCAGTCTACAGTAGTAGGCATAAGCAAGTGTAGCGCGATACATTTTTGGCACAGAAGTAACTTGTAATGTGCTTTTTAGTTGTGTTAGACAGGGTCTTGATTGTCAACTTAAAGTCTGGGAGCAAATGCATGCAAGTGGACCAGGCTTTTATAGCTTTAAATTGCGACATAAAATAGGCGTAACAATAAAGTAGTTATTAAAGTGCCACACTACAGTATATAATACTATCCTGTATAATAAATGCCAAGTCTTCTCCTGTTATGTGCTCTGGCAGTCTCTACCAAATGATTTTCTTTGTGTGCTGGAAGCTGACACAGCTCAAATTTAAAGTGAAACTGCAGGGAGATGTTACAGCCTACGAACCTGCCTCCATATGCCGCAAGTGGGAAACAATCAGATCAGTATTAATATTACTAGCAGCAGGTTAGGAGGCTGTAACACCTCCTCAGCAGAGCAGCGTCTATTCACAGGTGACAGAGGGAGAGGGGATATGCCAGCAGCTCAGAGAGTGCTGGGCATGCCCCCTCAGTGAACGTAAAAGGGGGCGTGACTTGCAACCGCGGCTCTGTCACGAGACCATGCCCCCTTTCACATAAGCCATGCCTCCTTTTCGGGCAGGCGCGCAACAAAGTCCCGCTTTGTACTTTGTAGAAGTTGGGTGGTATGACTAGAGAGAGGGGAGCTAGGGCCAGGTAGAGCATGGGGTGGGTTGGGAAGGGGGTGAGAGGGGAGAGGTGTTAGATAGGGACTCGAGAGAGAGTGGAGTGATAGGGACAGATAGAGACAGTGGAGAGAGATGCACCCCCATGATATACTGCACCTATATACACTGCACCACACTCCTCTTCCATATTCTGTGCCCCTATATACACACTGCACCCCCATACCTCTCCATATAGTGTCCCCTATATACAGGGCACCCCCTCCTCCATATACTGCTCCAGCCATATATCGTATACTCTGTAGCCCCTCTTCGATAAACTATGTTGCAACCCCAGGTTACCTGCCATCCCGAGGCTCTGCCACAAGAAGCAGCAGTAACCAGGAAATGGATGCAGAAACCACCAAATGGTCCTGTGGATGCATCGGGGCCATGTGTGGCCACTTAGCAGTGGGGGGAGCTGGTGGATCATTCTGGCAGGAAGAGGTGAGACCTGTGTGGAGTGAGCAGTGTGGTGACCGGGAGGAGGAGGGGTCGGAGCTGGGGCTGCAGGTGATGTGGGTGAGGAGGAGGCAGATAACTGGCTCAGCTGCTTTATATACACTGTACGCAGATGGAGGGATAGGGTCCTGTGATTGCCCCTCCCACACCCCGCACAGGCCATGCCCAGACCTCTCCGGCCACCTGCTTGTGGCTACTGGTGTACTTTACCCCAGACTGGCTGGGAGCTGTGCAGGGACTGGTGAACTTACACATGCTAGTACTGGTATATGTAGTGCAGCATCGTTATAGCCTGCCCATTACAGATATACAGCATCAATATTTATAAAAGGTTAATGCTACACACAGTGACGTGAGGTGAGGCAGAGCCTTTACTGTCATACTAACATATACGCCAGAGTTTTGACTAAAGTACATGAAAAATACAAATATTATATTAGAAATATCTTCTTTGTATTATTGTAATAATTGATATAGTCAAATCTCTGGAGTAAAAAGTCTGACAGGTGAGGCAGTGCCCCCCCCCACCCCCCCCCCCCCCCGCCTATCTTTTCTGCACATCTCTGATCACAACCCACCAAATTTCCAGCAGTATATCCTGCTGCACCTGTGTATAGTGCTCACATGCGTCAGAGCATTTATAGGTTTGGGGGGCAAGGTAAAGCCTCAGTTTAGTGCCCCTGGGGGCAGAGCAACCAAGAGGAGGAGGCGGAACTACAGAAACAAAATGGAGGCAGCACCACGGTCGGGAGAGTGTCACGGATAGAAAAAGGGAGAGAAAGAGAGAGAGACACGTGTCAGGGAGAGAAGGAGAGGGTCAGGGAGAGAGAGGAGCAAGTGGAGAGAATGTTAGGGAGAGAGGAGTAAGAGGAGAGAGGGAATGAAGCGAGCGGGAGAGACATCTGATTTCACAGCACAGCCACACGGGTCTCCTATGGAGGCGGGCACTCCTCAGCATTAGACCACGCCCCCTAAATAGCCGCGAATCGCGGCACTGCTCTGCTGGGAGTCGGGGGTGGGTGAGTGTTGCTAGGTCCCTGCACTGCACGGAGGTTGTTATGTGCGGCTCCTCCTGTACATCAGCCGGCACCTCTCATGTTTGGTGGGGGGCGAGCTACCTCCTTGCCCCACTCGTTCCGATGCCTATGGGCAAACGGCATCCCGTCTGTCAGAATCCTGGCAGCAAGTCCCCTCACAGGCTTGCTGCACTTGCCACGCTTATTCCCACTCGCTTGGTGGCGTAGACCCACCAACCGAGTAGGAATACCCCACGTTTGTCGGAATTACGTCCAGCTGCATTTCACCGGCTGTCGGGATTCCAGCGTCTGTCTCCTGAACACCGGGATCATGACAGCATCCCAATTGTAAAAGCACTCCCACTTACTGTACATGCAGATGATGGTTTTCTAGCTGCTATATAAATCTACATTTCACAGAGGCTATACTGGCTAGCCAGCATATGGCAGCATGTATATAAAGTTTGGATCTCACTAGTGCAGTGGTCTCTACCCTTTAAGTGGGGTGTAGTAGGGTATGCCGGCGGCCGGGCTCCCGGCGTCCAGCATACCGGTGCCGGAATTCCGACCGCCGGTATACCGACAGCTGGGCGAGCGCAAATGAGCCCCTTGCGGGCTCGCTGCGCTCACCACGCTGCGGGCACAGTGCGTGGACCCCGAAGAGGGAGAAAAGATGTCGGTATGCCGGCGGTCTGGATTCCGGCGCCAGTATGCTGGTCTTCGAGAGCCCGGCCGCCGGCAAACAGAAGACCACCCCTTTAAGTGGGATGTAAGCTACTCGAGAAAAATGAAACCTCCTAAAGAGCACTAAAAGAGCACTAACATTTTTAGCAAAAAAAAAATCAGGCTAATAACCAGAAAAAATGTAAGGTAATTTAATGAAAATGAAATAAATGTTAGACAGAAAAACAACGATGGATTTAATTAATACAGTGATAGTGTTGCTATGCTCGTGATACAGTACATAATGCCACTCACTATAATGCCCGTGATACATTATGCCACAGACCACAATGCCCCTGACACATTATACCACACATCGCAATGCCTGTGATACATTATGCCACACACTGTAATGCCTCTGACACATAATGAATCCCCCCGCAATGCCTGTGATACATTATGCCACGCACCGTAATGCCCATTATACATTTTGCCCCACAGTAAGGTCTCTAATTGCTTTTAAATTACCTGCTGGTTGTCGGGGGTTTCATGCTCTATGCTCTATGTTCTATGCTCGTTGTCAGGGGTTTCATGCTCTATGTTCTATGCTCGTTGTCAGGGGTTTCATGCTCTATGTTCTATGCTCGTTGTCAGGGGTTTCATGCTCTATGTTCTATGCTTGTTGTCAGGGTTTCATGCTCTGGGTGTCATGCTCATTTTTAGGGGTGTCATGCTCTCACTGCCATGGGTTTCATGCTCTGGGTGTCATGCTCGTTACTACGGGTGTCAGGCTCTGGGTGTCATGCTCGTTGCCACGGTTTTCAGGCTTTGGGTGTAATGCTCGTTGCCACAGGTTTAAGGCTTTTGGTGTAATGCTCATTGACAGGGGTGTCAGGCTCTGTGTGTAATGCTCATAGCCACGGGAGTCAGGATCTGGGTGTAATGCTCGCTGACTGGGGTGTCAGGCTCTGGGTGTAATGCTCATTGCCACGGGTTTCAGTCTCTAGGTGTAATGCCCGTTGATAGTGAGGTTTCAGACAGTGGGTGCAGTGCTCATTGTTAGAGGGGCTGTCAGGGCAGAAGATGCAGCTTTGCAGAAGCTGCATCTTCTCCCCGCGCTAAGCGCTCCCGGCACTTCCGAGTATCGCTATAGCGCTATGATCCAGTATTAACTCTAGCATTTTCTAGCTCTGAGGCGGAGGAGAGCGGAGCCGCAGACGGACAGGCGGAGGAGAGCCGCGGGCCTTCGGATGGACGGGCTCAGAGTCAAGCAAGGCCTTCTCCTGAGGTCGGGCAGCAGGACGCCTGGGGTTGAGATACCTGGATTGCGGTGGCGAGCTACCCGGGAGCAGGGAGTGTCCCTAGGTCAAGGGGGGCACTCACTTTCTGTGCATGCATCATGCTGATTTTTGTTTAGGGGGAGGAGCCCATGGCCATCTGCATTACGGCCCCCGTCTGGTACTCAGTGCCCTGGGAATGCTGACTTCAGTGGTAAGAGGGCTCTTACAACT